>NW_006399910.1:4128188-4129453 GCF_000299155.1 Elephantulus edwardii | reverse complement strand
TTGAAAAGGTATGGAGATAGGATGCATCCCTGGCCACTCATAGCAACCCTATATACAACAGCCCTAAACCCCACCCTACTCTGTGCCAATCTCACCTTATATGACACACCTACCTTCCTTACCCCAGTCACTGAATCAATCGATCTCATCGAGGGTCTTCCTCTCCTGCACTGTCCCTCCACCCTCCCAAGTATGACATCTCTCTCCAAGGACTGGTCTTACATAGGCTGTGTTAATTGTGACTTTGGCATATGAACTCTTTTGTTTTCAATTCCAAAATTTAGTTTTATATAGAATCAATATTGGAGAGAAACCAGGCTGTTAAGGGACAGTGAAGGGAGTAAATAAGTGAAGAGAAAGCACTACACAATAAGGAATTAATTGCATATCATAATTTATTACATTAAATAATGACAATATTAACAAAATGTTAGTGAATAATTATATGAAAAACCCATAAAATTTGTAAAATTTCACTAAAATTAAAAACTGTGTTTCTTAGCCATTCAAATCTGTAGAGCCTCACCAGTCTGTAGCTATGCTGTCAAGCTCTTTTTCAGACCCACCTTTTTCTTCCTCTATGTTCTGAGTGTATCACTTGTGAAAGAAGACAATATTCATCACCTAAAAAATTTATTGTACTGTTGACAATCCTTATAATTTTAACTCACGCAGAGATTATACACCATGGGTACCTGAGATTTGTTTTTGCTACTAGGTTGTGTTTGCATTACCATTTGTTTCTCATCGTATTTCTCAATTTTACTTGTGACTTTATAAGGCTGGAAAGTTGCCATGCCCAACTCCCCGTCCCTACACTTTAGAAGTCTTTTGATTCCCTTTCTTTCCTGCTTGTAAATGTGCAGAACAACAATATTAAATGTAATGAGGCAGAAATCAACACACACTATTAGTATTCTATTTTCTAATCTCTAAAAGTAATACATATTTAGCTTTTCAAATTATCACAGCCAAAATATTATCTAATAATTTGCTTTTCTATTACGTGTGTTGCAATGTTTCCAGCTTTCAATAATCCTGTAATAATGCTTTCTGTCTCTATGCAGCCATACGTTTTAGGCCTTTTTATTATGACAATATCCTGACCAGGTACCAGTTTCTATAACAAGATCTGTAACAGTTTCTATAATAACTCAAAATCTCAGTTCTTTGAAACAGGTTTCTTTCTCACAAGTTATAAATGTTTAGTAAGCAATTGAAAGGGTCTTTTCTTCACAGTAGCTTAATATTTACATTACATATTA
>NW_006399910.1:4124491-4128088 GCF_000299155.1 Elephantulus edwardii | reverse complement strand
TAACTCATATGAAAGTTCAAACTGAAGCCAAAGAAAATGAAATCAAATCCACAAGAACCAAAGTTTGACCTTAAGTCTATCTAACCTGAATTAAAAAGCATCTCAGGAACAGGTTTGAGGGCTTGAACACTAATGAACAAAGACCAGATGAGTTGTAGGAGGATATCAAGACACTATCCATGAAGAATGCTAAAAGTTATTATAAAGATAGAGGAGGAAGAAAAGACTGAGATGGATGCCAAAAGAAACTCTGAATATTGCACTAGAGCACTGAGAAGCCAAAACAAAGGGAAGAAATAAAGAAGTTAAGGAGCTGGACAGAAGATTACAAAGGGTAGCACAAGAAGACAAACAAAAGTATTATAATGAAATGTGTTAAGAACTGGAGTCAGAAAATCTAAGGACAAACTTGATGGGCATTTCTTAACATGACGGAACTGAAGAACAAATATAATCCTCAAGTTGTGATACTTAAGGATGCGTTGGGCAGAATATTAACTGACCAAGGAAGAATCAAAGGAATATGGAAGGAGTACACAGACTCAGTGTACAAAAAAATTGCTGACTCAAGAATTTCATGAAACAACATATGATTAAGAGCCTATGGTGATGAAGGAGGAAGTTCTCTGAAGAAACTGGCCAGAAACAAGGCCCCAGGTTTTGATGGAATAGCAATTAACGTATTTCAACTAATAAATGCAGCCCTGGACACACTCATTAAGTTGTGCCATGTAATCTGGAGGACAAGTGCCAGGTCAAATGATAGGAAGAAATCCATGTTTATTTTTAGACCGAAAAAAAAGGTGATCCAAAATAGTACACAAATTATTGAACAATGTCACTAATATCACATGCAAGTCAAATCCTGATGAAAATTATAAATATTTGGAACAGTACATTGACAGAGACCTGCCAAATGTGCATGCAGGATTTAGAAGAGGCCGTTGCACAAGGGACATTATAGTCGATGTTAGATGAATCTTGACTGAAAGCAAAGAGTACCAAAGAGTACTCTGTGTTTCATTGACTATGCAATGCATTTGATCGTGTGGATCACAACCAATTGTGACTAACCTTGAGAGGAATGTGCATCCCAGAACATTTAATGGTGTTCATGCTATACTTGGACCAGGAATCGGTAAGCAGAATACAGCAGGGAAACACTGCATAGTTCAAAACCAAAAAAGGTGTACACCAGGGATGCCGCCTGTCTCCATATCTTTTCCAGCTATATATGTAACAGATCAGGCTGGAATTTATGAGGAGGAATGTAACCTCATGATAAACGGAAGACTTATCAACAACTGGTGATATGCAGATGGAGCACCTTGTTGAAATTGAGGAGGACCTGAGGCTTTCGCTGCAGAAGGTCAAGGACTACAGCTTTCAATATGGATTGAAGTTCAACATCAAGAAAACAAAGATTCTCACCACTTGTTCGATTGGTAGCACCATGATAGATGGAGAAGAGATTGAGACTGTTAACAAGCACAGCTTGCTTGGTTTCACAATCAATATTCACGACACCAGCAGTCAGGAAATCAAAAGTTGAATACTTTGGGGAAAATATGCTTTCAGAGATCTCTCCAGAGTGCTGAAGAGCAATGATGTCATTCTGGAGACTAAGGTGTACCTGATCCAAACCATGGTCTTTGCAATTACAGTGATTAAGCATGATAGAAGAATAATTGATGTATTTGAGTTATGTGGTTAGAGAAGAATATTGAAAATACCATAGATGCCAAGAGGACAAATAGGTTCCTCCTGGAGTGTGTAAAGTCAAACTGCTCCTTGTAGGTGAAGATTTTTACATACTTTGTGCATGTTTTTAAGAAGGACAAGTCCTTGGTATAGGGCATCATTCTTGGAAAAGTGCAAGAATAGTGCACGAGACAAAAACCCCAAATGAGGTGGACTGACAGTAATTGGGGAAATGATGTGTCAGAGACAGTGAGGTAGGACAAGGTTCAGAGGTATCAAACATAAGGTTGCTATAAGTTCCAGTCAACTTGACAGTACATAACAACAACAACAATCAGATAGAAAATACATCATATTTAATGCTACTGGACACTGAAATATCAAGAGATGAGTTCTTGCACCAACAATTCAGTACTTTAGCTTAAGACAAGTACAGGTTTTTCTTACTCTTCAGCATGTACCACTGCCCCATAAAGTTAGAAAATAGAGATTATAAAATATCTCACCAACAAAATGAATGATAACCCAAATAATCTTGAAGACTGTTTCTTAACTTGGGAGAGTTTTTTCCTCCATGACACCTTTGACAATGCCTGAAGACATTTTTGGTTAATCATACAAGGGATTGATTCTACTGGCACCTAATGAACTGAAACCAGAGATGTTGTTCAACATCCTACAGTACAAAGAAAATATCTCCTCCAAAATAATTATCCAACTAAAAATGTACTTACATTTATGAAACCTTATCCTTAGAGACTCTGAAATGATAAAAAGATAATAATCTCATTATTAATAGTGCAAAATGAGATACAAATTATATATCAAATAGAAAATAAATATCAAATAAACAAACAGTAAAATAGAGCCAATAAAAAAGCATGTTAGTAAAATTAAGCTCAAGACAAGTATAGTAACATTAATGAAAACCACAAGGAAAATATTGAGCAATAAAAGGAAATCACAAAAGTATGTGTATGGTACATTATATCCATATAGTTTAATTAAGCAATGGAAAGTTAACTAGAGTTTAATTTGTAGGTGGTTAAAAAGAAAAAGAAAGAAACTTATTATCATAAAAGTTGGAATAGTGTTTCCTCTGTCCTGGACAAACAGGAATTATCTGTATTTTCGGGTAATCTTCCAAAGTTCTAACAAATTCTGCTTCTTATTCTGGAAATATTTCTACGCTACTGACTTTATCATATAGGTGAGAGAGACTTACAAAGACAAGATTTATAATATCAGTGACATAATCCCTAGTTGAATAGAACCTTAGACCTGTTGCTGTTGATTGCCTTTGAGTTGAACACTACTCATAGCAACCCTATGAACAAACGGCCTGAAGCCTCTCTACAACCATAGAAATTTATAAAAGTTCATAGAGTTTCCAGAGGCATGCTATTTAGGAAGTGGTTGCCACCCCTGCTTCCAAACCTATCTTAACATGTTACCGTTGTTATATGCTATTGACTCACCTGTGATGTATAGTGACCTTATGTACAGCAGCTCTGAACCCTTCCCTATTCTGAGCCAATCTCAATTCTGACACGCCAACCTCCATTGCCCCAGTTATTGTATCAATCCATCTCATCTGGGGTCTTCCTCTTCTGTGCTGTCTGCCCACCCTTCTGAGCATGATGTCCTTCTCTGAGGACCAATCTCTCCTGGCAACAAGGGAGTTCATATTTCTGTTGTTTTCTCACCTGATGTACTAGATGTTTACCTGTTTTCGGTTACTGGAATATACTGTTACTCTTTTCTTCCTCCAATTTTGATGGAAATATGGTCATCCACTACTCCAAAGTTTAGGCAAAATGTTTTAGATTATTCTATACACTTGTTCCTTATTTCTCAACTGTCTGGTTATCACCATTTCATATTTATAGTAATAAA
>NW_006399910.1:4101723-4124391 GCF_000299155.1 Elephantulus edwardii | reverse complement strand
TAAAAATATAAGATATAGTAAGTAAAAATATACTTATTGATTCTTTTGTGCATTTCTGACAGTAATGAATGACACATATTTGACAGTTATAACTGTCAAATTTCTTATTTTCCTTTTTTTGGCATTCACTGCAGCATTTTATTCTTACACAAGATGGTGTTGCTGAGGTCTAATGCTTGTATATAACAGTAGAAAAATCAAAATTTGTTGTCATCTCTAGAGTTAAGAATTTCATACAAAAACATTACATAAATTAAGAGGATGAATATAATGTGCAGGTTTAAGTTTTGTGATGAGGCCTCTAACCAGAGGAACCCAGATACATATAGAAAGAAAATTCATTTCAACAACATGGACAGGAAACAAGCTGCATCCAGGGCACTAGGTGGAGCAGAGTAGGAGAAGATTTGAGGTGATGGGAGCATTGCGGTGGAACCAGAAGGAATAGTTCTGGCTCAGTGATCTCAGAGGTCAGCAGTAGGCATAAGCTGGGGAAGGTGTAGCTAGTTTCCTGAGAATAGGACTTCCACAGACAAGTATCTTCATGTCTCTTTGGAATTATTGAGGGGATGATCCAGGGCCATATATCCTGAAAATATGGTGAGGGCTGGAAAGAGAATGAAACCTGCAGAAGAGGAAATGGACTAATACTTAGAAATTCACAACCTACCAAAATTGAGACCAACCAAAATTGACCATCTGTACAGACCCATTACAAAAGCAGAAATTGAAAAGGTAATACAACAACTTCCAGCCAAAAAAAAAAAGCCCTGGTGCAGATGGCTTTACAAGTGAATTTAATCAAATATGCACAGAACTATCACCAATCTTATATAAACTATGTGAGAAAATAGAAAAATAATTCATCCAGACTCATTCTATGAAGCAAACATATCCTTGATACCAAAGCCAGGTAAAGATAGCACCAAAATAAAAAGCTATTGGCCAATATTTCTCATGAGCATAGTTGCAAAAATCCTGATTAAAATCCTGTCGAATAAATCCAATGATACATAAAAAAATAATTCACCATAACCAAGTGGGATTCATAACAGGTGTGCAAAGATAGTTAAACATAAGAAAAACAATTAATGCAATAAATCACATTAACGAAGCAAAGAACAAGAACTACATGATCCTATCAATTTATGCAGAAAAATGTCTTTAACAAAAGCCAGCATCCATTCCTGATTAAAACACTCAACAGAATAGTATTAAAGGGGAATATCTTCAACATAGAGATTAAAGGCATTGCCCTTGAGAACAGGAACTAGGCAAGGATGCTCACTGTCACCTCTCCTACTCAATATTGTACTGGAAGTCAGCGATAGCAATAAGGCAAGAGAAGGAAATAAGAGCTATTCAAATTAGCAAAGAGGAGGTAAAATTATCTCTCTATGCAGATGATATTATAGTATGTTTAGAAAACCCTTAAGACTCAGCAAGAAAAATACTGGACATAATTGACCAATTCAGCAAAGTAGCAGGATATAAGATCAACATACAAAAATCAATTTTATTTCTCTAAGTAACAAAGAGAATACAGAACTGGAGCACCCTTCCCAATAACTAATCACAAGATTGAACACTTAGGAGTAAACCTAACCAGAAGCGCAAGGTATATCTTCAAAGAGAATTACAAAACATTATTACAAGAAACAAAAAGAGAACTGGAGAGGTGGAAGAATATCCGTTGTTCATGGATAGGAAGACTCAATATTGTGAACATGACAACACTATCAGAGACAATTTACACGTTCAATGCAATCCCAATAAAAATAGCAATTCCATTGTTCAACGAGATGGAAAAGGCAATTTCCAATTTCATTTGGAAGGGACAAGGCCTAGAATAAGCAAAGCATTCCTTACAAAAGAGAAACAAGGTAGGAGGCATCTCATCTCACTTCCTGATTTCAAATCCTACTACATTGCCATGGTGGCCAAGACAGCATAGTACTGGTACAATGACAGACACATAGGTCAATGGAATAGAATTGAGAATCCAGAAATCAGCCTATCTACCAATGGTCTACTGATTTTTGACAAGGAGATGAAATCGGTTAAGTGGGGAAATGACAGCCTTTTTAACAAATGGTGCTAGCAAAATTGGAAACCTACCTGCAGAAAAATCAAGCAAGATCCACACCTCACACTATACACAAAAACCAGTTCAAAGTGGATTATGGACTTACGACTAAAACTAAGGGCTATAAACTTCATTAAAGAAAAGCTTGGAAAAACTCTAGAAGTCCTAATCTACAACATAAACAGTCTTCCAAACATCCGGGAAAATCTACAACCAGGAGAGGAGAAAATAGATGAATGGTACCTTCTAAGAATTAAATCCCTATGCACATCCAAAAACTTCTCTAACAGGGTAAAAAGGGAAGCAACAGATTGGGGAAAAAATACTTAGTAATGACATGTCTGACAAGGGACTTATATCAAGAATTTATAAAATACTCGAGCATCACAACAAGATAAAAGTAAATAACCCAACAGAAAAATGGGCACAGGATATGAACAGATACTTCACCAAAGTAGAAATTCAGATGGCAAACACACACATGAAGAAATGTTCAAAATCCCTAGCTCTAAGAGAGATGCAAATCCAAACAACTTTGAGATGCCATCTCACCCCAGTAAGAATCGTGAAATTCAACTGAACAGCAAACACCAAATGCTGACAATCTTGTGGAGAACCTGGAAACTTTATTCCCTGTAGGTGGGAGTGTAAAATGGTGCAACTACTATTGAAGGCTGTATGGAGTTTTCTCAAAAATTTGGAAATAGAAATACCATTTGACCCAGCAATTCCACTACTGGAAATTTACCCTAAAGAAACCATAACTGCCCCAAGTAGATATATGCACACCTATACTTATTACGGCTTTGTTCACAATAACAAAAGCTCTGATATATTCACACAACGGAATCATATGCAGCATTGAAAAACAAGGAACTCATGAAATGTTATGCAAAATGGATGACCCTGGAGGACATTATTTTGAGTGAAATATCTCAGTCACAAAAGGACAAATATTGCATAGGGCCACTGTTGTAAAATGGGACTGACATCAAAGTTGAGGAAAGACAGAAAATGAGGGGAGGAATGATGTATATTGCATTGAAACAGATGAGGGAGAAAATTGTTTAAAAGGGACATATGAATAAATATTCTTGCCATTTTAGAAGTCCAGAGTGAAGGCTGAATAGTGGAGTAGACTTGGGGTGAGGGATTGCATAAAAATGAGTTTTTCTTTCCAAGGAGAAAAGTGAATTGGGGGGAGGGAGTGGGTAGGAAGAAAAGTGCAACAGTGAATGACTGGAAATCCTAAGTCTCTCTAAACTTTCATGAAAATTAATTAAAGAAAAATGAAAAATATTTCTAAATATAGGGAAATTATTTAAATGATCAAATGTAAAATTACTAGGAATGTCAAACCTCAGGAGAGATTGTGTATATGCCTTAACTCTTGCATATCTTATCTTGTTTTTCTCTCATTTTACATCTTATTGTAGCCTGAGACAGCACTATCTCTTTTTGTTTTGTTTTATCCTTTTACAATTAGACAGTGAAGTGAGTG
Source organism: Elephantulus edwardii (assembly GCF_000299155.1). NCBI lineage: Eukaryota > Metazoa > Chordata > Mammalia > Macroscelidea > Macroscelididae > Elephantulus > Elephantulus edwardii. The sequence goes on along the minus strand of NW_006399910.1, from coordinate 4,120,804 downwards.
CACTTATACCCACTTAGTAGGTCATTTCATATCATTGTTAGGTAGTAGGATAACAGTTTTCTTCCTGGACTTCTATCTTTAATACTGAGGCCTATGTAGATATAGCCTTTCTTCTTTTAAGGAAAAGTGAATTCTGATTTTACCATGCCAAAAAAAAAAAATAGATATGAATGGGTACTCTATAATGATTAAAGGCACAATAGATCAAGAAAATATAACCTTGGTCAATATTTACATATCAAAGATAGACTTACAAAATACTTAACAGACTTGAAAGAAATAAACAACACCACAATAATGGTGATTATTGTTGTGTACTGTAGAGTCAGAAGTGACCCATAGCCCACCCTCAGGCAGGTTTTCAGAGGCAGGTAATCTGAGACGATTGTTCATTCTTCTCCCACAGAGCATCTGGTGGCCTCAAACAGCATGTCTTTGGGATTGCAGTACAGCTTCATGCCCCTAGACCATGGAGACATTAACATACCACTCTTAACAACTGACAGGTCAACTCAAAAGAAACTCAACAAAGATGAGGTAAACTAGAACTCAAAGATATATTCAGAGTAATTCACCCAAATGACACTCAATTTACTTTCTTCTCAAGTGCACATGGTATATTCTTCAGAAATAATTATACATTATTTTTTGTGAAAATATAGAGCAAGCCTCAAGAAATTTAAAAGCAATGAATTAATGCAAAGTACTTTTTCAGACTACATTAAATTAGAAATTAACAAGAAGATAAAATATCATTTAAAACACCCATGTGTTTTAAATAATACCCTGCTGGTGTGCTATTGGGTAATAAAGAAATAAAAAGTGAAATAAAAATGTCATTCAAAAAAATGAAATTGAAAGTACAACATACCAAAACCTCTCGGACACAGCTTAGGCAGTCCTTAGGTGACAGTTCATAGCAATAGGTATGAACATTAAAAAAGAAGAAAGGAGCAAAATTAAAGATTTAAAACTTCTATCAAATAGAAGAAAAAAATCAACAAGATAATCCTATATTATCTAAAAGAAAGGAAATTTTAAGGACAAGGGCTAAAATCAATGGGATGGAAAACAGAAAACAATTGAAATGATCAATAATATCAAGAGCTAGTTCTTTTAAAGGATCAATAAAATAGACAAAGCACTGACTAACTTAGCAAAAGAAAAGGAAGAGAAGACAGAAATAACTCTAATAAGAACTAGGAATATGCCCCAAGGAAATCAGAACTGAGACAAAAATGGAGATTGGTATGCCAATTTCCATAGCAATACTATTCACCATCATAAGAACATGGAAACAGCCCAAATGTCCAACCATAACCAAATATACTGAGAAATTGTGGCACATTCACACAACGAAGTATTATGCAAAACTCAGGAGCATAACTTGGGAGAGATTGCAAAGCATTATGTTCAGTGAATGAGTGAACTAACTCAGACTCAAAAGGACAAATATTGCATAGTAACATTATTGTAAAGATAGAAGGATAACTAGTTAAATATGTATGAGGATCCCAGGGGGAAGGGGTGGAAGCAGATGGGTGAGGATAGGTAGGGAGGAAATCACAAGGCTGGGCAATTTGGTGGGTGAAGGGAGGAGGTAAAGGAAATTGGAAAGATCTGGCAGGGACCTGAAAAGATGAGATAATTGATGGGAATAGTCTGAAGGTGATTAATTTAATAAAATACAATGTATGGGAATGATTATATGAAATATAATGTCAAAACAAAACCAGAAAAATAAACTTATAGAATATCTTAAAAAGTGTTAAGAAAATACAGTTATTTTAAAAGTGAAAGATTGTGCAGTGTTAAGAGTTTATTGTTCAAAAAGAGTTCCATATCCATTAACTTACTTTGCCGTGTGGATGGGCAGGTATCAGCTAATCTCACCAGTTCACAAAGGGATTGGCATGACCACACAGGATTCATAACAGGTATGCAAAGATGGTTTAATGTGAGAAAAACAATCAACATAATTCATTACATTAACAAGCACAGAACAAGAACATGGTCCTATCAATTAATGCATAAAAGGCCTTTCACAAAATCCAATATCCACTCCTTATTGAAACACTCAATAAAATAAGAATAGAAAAGAACTTCCTCATTATAGTGAAATGTGTCGCAAGTAGGTGTCTGCAGAGGGGACTTGCCAGATGAATTGGGGGTCTCTGGTGCAGAGTCCACAGCATTTGGGTATGCCGGAATTGTAAAATATTGAAATGTTTGTCCATGCCTGTAGGCTGAAGGTGAGGGCCAGTGTGTTGTGAGTCTCTGTCCCAGCTGGACCTTTGGAGAGCCTTTGGGGGGCCTCTCACATTTTGAAGAGGACACACACACATATGGAACACTCAGAGATCTTGTGACTTTCTTTTCATCTCAAGTAGGTGTCAGCAGAGGGCACTTGCCAGATGAATTGAGGGTTGCTGGTGAAGAGTCCACCAGCATTTGGGTGTGCCAAAATTATAAAATACTGAAGGGCCCTCAGGCTGTTTTAATTGCTTTTGGTGAAACACTCTTCTAGGTCATAAAGCCCTGGTCTGCTCACTTGCTGTATAGAAGTAATTTGGGATTGCTGTGAAGTTGAACACTGTGACGTTGATGTGTTAAATGCGAGACTGGTTATCCACGGTGGACAGTGTTTGGTGAAGCTCCTCAACTCAAACAAGTTTGGAAGCAAGAGTGTCATCTACTTCCAAAATAATGTGCCTCTGGAAAACCCTGTGAATCTGGAGAAAGGATGAAAGTCATACAAACGTTCAAGTCTTTCATTCACAGGGTCACTATGAGTTGCCTATGACTTGACAGCAATTAACAACAACAACAGTGAAAAGCATATGTACAAAACCAAGAGTCAATATCATTCTCAATGGAGAAAGACTAAAGACATTTCCCTTGTGAGCAGAGACCTCAAAAGGATGTTCACTATCACCACTCTCATTTAATATTTTATTGAAAATACTTGCTAAAGCAATACAACAAAAGAAGGAAATAAGAGGAATCCATATTGGCAAAGAGGTGGTAAAACTGTTGGTATATGCCAACGATATGATAGGGAAAACAGATAACCCTAAAGGCTCAACCAGAAAACTGTTGTATCAAATAGATTAATTTAGCAGAGTGGCAGGATACAAGATCAATATACAAAAATTAGTGAGATTTCTCTACAGAAATAAAGAAAATGCTGAAAAGGAAACTAGAAAGCAATGCCATTTATAATAGGCAGTCACAAGATTAAATACTTGGGAATAAACCTAGCTAGAAACACTAACAACCTTTATAAAGAAAACTATAAAACACTAGATCAAGAAACAATAAGACATCCAATGGAAAAAAAATAGTCTCTGTTCATGTATAAGAAATAATATAGTGAATAAGACAATCCTACCAAAAGCAATCTATATGTTCAATGTAATCCAAGTACATAAACCGAACTCTTTTGTCAAAGAGATAGAAAAGGCAATTAATTGAGAAGGAAAAGATATCCAGAACAAGCAACGCTCATCTGAAAAATACAAATAAAGTGGGAGGAATATAATTTCCTGATCTCAAAACCTACTACACAACCATACTAACCAAAACAACATGATATTAGTACAATGATAAACACATAGACCAAAGGAATAGAACTGACAACCCAGAAATTACCCATGTGCTAATCAATTAGTATTTGAAAAGCAATCTAAACCTATTAAATGGGGAAATGTCAACCTCTTCAACAAATAGTGCTGGCAAAATTGAACATTGTCCTGCTGAAAGTGGAAACAAGATGCACATTTCACATTATAGACACAAATCAGAGACTTAGGGTAAAAATTCAGAATCATAAGGATCATAAGAGAAAATATGAGTCCAAACTTACAAGCCCTCACCTATGGTATAAGTAGGTTTGTAAATACATCCAGAAATGTACAACCAAGAAAAGTCAAAGTCAACTAATAGGGCCTTCTAAAAAATTAATTCCCTGAGGGCAGAAAATAGTTTTCCCAATAGGATGAAAATAAAATCTGCAGACTGTGAAAAATAAATGATAGTCGCATCCCATACAAGAGTTTCAAAGAAAATTTATAGAATACTAGAAGGCATCCATATGAACTTGAAATTGACAGTAGATATGGAAAGGCATTAGGTATTTTGTTCATAGAATTGCTATGAGTCTTGCTTGACACAATGGCAATCATCATCATCAACAACAAAATCAAGACATTCACAAGAAAAAGATTATTAACCCGATCACAAAATGGGCACAAGTCTTGAAAAGGCTTTTCACAAAGGAAAATATTCAGATGGTTAACAGACACAGGAACAAATGCTCAAAATCACTCACAATAAAAAAGTTGTAAATCAAAACGACAATGAGATACAATTACACCTCAGTAGAAGTAGAAAAGATTATCAGGACAGCAAGCAATAAATAAATGTTAGAGATGATGTGCAGAGATTGTAACTCTCATATCCTGCTGGCGGGATTGTAAAATGACACAACCATTCTGGAAGGTGATTTAGCCCTTCCTTAAAAAAGTTATTTGTAGAAATTCTATATAGTCAGCTATTGCACTGCTAAAAATATACCTCAAGGATATTAGAACTGAGACACAGAGATGTGTATACCTATGTTCATACTAGCATTATTCACAATATCCAGAATATGAAAACAGTCCAAATGCCCATCATCAAACAAAATTACTGAGAAATTGTAGTATAGTCACAATATGGAATACTATGAAACAGAAAGCAGCATTATTTTATAAAATACTATATAACGTGGGAGAATCTACAAAGTGTTATGCTGAGTGAAATAATGGAGTAAGAACAAAAACTACATAAGATGATTATTGTAAAAATAGTGGGACAGAGGAAAAAAGAAAGATTGCAAAAAAAGAAAGGAGACAGTGGGCTGATTAGAAGAAAGGAAACTGGAAAGATTCAACTGAGACCTGAAAATATGGTTTAATTATAGGTAGAGATCAATGGTAATTAATTATATAGGCTACAGTGCATGTGAATAATTGCATGAAACACAATGTAAATGAGGGATTGTACAGAATACAATGTTTATGGATGAAACACAATGTAAAGAAATTATTGTATGAAAATAAATTTTAAAAAACGTGTTTATGTAATACCAATGCTTTTATGCAATTATTTTAATTTTGGTATGAGTTTGCAAATCATATTGTGTTTTCACTCAGTCATTAATAGATACTTTATTTTATAACATTAGTGAAAATGTATTAATATAATTATTTATAATATCTAGCCAAACCCATAGGAGCTCTGGTGGCATAGTACATAGACACTTGCACTTCTATTCCAAAGGCCACACCTCTCTGATACTTTAGAATCTACCAGAAGCTTCTCAGGAGAAAAACTGGTTGGTGGGGTGGGGGTGTTGGGGGAGAACCCTTCCATATAATTGACAGCCATTGAGATTCAATGGAATGAAATAGTATTCTCTCTGAGCCAGTTCCAATTTGATGACATTGAATGAACTGAGTGAGTGAACCCTTAGTGTATATTGCCTTCCCTTTCACTTACCTATTTATTAATCTCTCCTCCCATCTTATCACTTATCACGACTACTGTTTTATATGACTTTTGGTGCTTCCCTGTGGAATCATGCTTGAATTGCCATATAATCTAGATTTCTATTGTACTACATCATATGTTCTACCACCAAACCTAATTGATAGTAATCAATTTATCTGTAGAATCCTACCTAATTCAGATGGAGGAGTGGGAGGAAAAGAGAGAGCACAGTAAGTGATTCAGCTCTTCCTCACTTATTGTAAGGAAGGTTGTTTCACATGCACAAGACAGGTTGTTAATGAGTCTTTCTCCAATTCTGATGTCATATTTTTCTTTACATAGACCAGCTTTACATAATATGTTCAATATATGGATTGAATAGACATGGGGGGAAATATACAACCACGAAACACATCTTTTCTGATTTTAAACCATGCAGTATTCTCTTGTCTTATTCAGACAATTGCTTCTTAGTTTATGTATAGGTTTTGCATGAGCAAAATTAAATGTTCTTTGATTCTTGCACTACTCAATGTTAGCCATAATGTGTTAGGATACATTCAGCCAAATGACTTTGCAGTCAATAAAACAAAGAAACCTTTCTTTATTCTTTACTATCAGCCAAGTTCCTTCTCACATCAGCAATACTATCTCTTATGCCATGATGTCTCATGAATCCAACTTGAATTTCTCTAACTTTCCAGATGATGTACCTTTCCAGTTTTTTTAGTAATCTTTAGCAAAATTTTACATGCATCTGATACCATTAATATTGTTTGACCATTTTTGCACTCTGTTGGATAACTTTTTCTTGGGAGCAAACATGAATCTTCCAGTTAGTAGCCAGAGTGCTGTTTTCCAAAGGTTTTAGCATAGAGAAAGGAGAGAGACAATATGTTATGCTAAATCTGTGAAATTTTTTTCCTCATCAGAAGCGAGAAGAATAGAAGCAACCAAAAAAGGGGATATGGTAACATTTTTCTGCCACTCACTGTTAATATCTGCCATTTAAAATGGCTGGAGTAACTTTTGTTCCCTTATACAATTTGTAAAGATTTGATGAATAGTTCTTGAAGAAAAAAATGTTAGCATCTGTTTTAAAAAGTATGCATTGTTTTCTTTTCATTGGGAATTTACTCACTGAGTACAATGTTGAAGAATGCCAAGATATTTATGTGAAATCTTCCAAAGAAGCCGCTGGTGGATTTTAACTGCATGCCTTTGGTTTGACACCGCTAGGACACCTGAACTCCTCCCAGTGTAGAATAATGGGGTTGAAACAAAATATCATGGGAAAAGGAGAATTTGGATTGGATGAACTTTTGATGAAAAGATGAATTTTGGATTGCATGTTGTAGGAGTTAAAAGATGACAGAGGTCATCTTAGTAGGAGAAATAGTCTATTCACTACTGATAAAAAGTTGTGCTGCCTACCCAAAGACATGATGTTTGAATCCATCAGCTGCTCCTTGGAAAAAAAAGAGGTAGTCCCTTCTATGTGATTTACTGCCTCTGAAAATCCTGTGGAGGGTTAGCTTCGGGTTAGGATTGACTCAACAGTACAAAACAACAAGAAGTAGATGAATTTTGTAAATCAAGCAGTTTAAGTGGAATTTTCTGGACTTAGTCACTGTTCAATTTTCAGTTCTGACCTCTCAAATCAGATAAAGCTCATCCTCCTAGAATTTCACAGGGCTTTTTTGACAGTCTGGGGTTCAAAGCAAGACAAATGATCCAACTCAAAATAGCATAAGGCCTGAGGGCCTCAGGCTTTCGGGCCATGTAAAAACACAATCATACCAGATCTAGAGGAGACATCGCCCTTATTTTGACAGCAGTGTGCTGCAAATCGAAGAGCAGAGATACAAGTCACAAGAAGACAGACCTGTGGCAGAAGCTCAGGGGCAAGGACCTTTCTCCAGTTCTGCCTTAGATAGATTAGCACTTAGAATTTCTTAAACTCAAGGAAGACTGGCAGCAGCATGACAGCCTGGCAGCAGCATGAGACTTGAGGCTTTATGCATCACAGGGAGGGATGTAGTATATGTTGTAGGCGGAAGTAGAAGAGGATGCAGATGGAGCAGGAAAAGAGGTGCGGGAAAAGACATTGACTCCAAGGATTTGGGTGGGGACACAGAATCTATTCGTTACTTCAGTAATGAGGAAATGTCTTTCGTCTTCTCCTTTCACAGAAATGATTGCCTGTCATATATTGTTCTAAAGCTCAGCGTCCACATTAACACAGACTAGGAAGAAAGATTGGCCATACACTTCTGAAATAACAGGTCTTTAAAAACCCTACTTATAATAGAGTATACTTAAAGTAGACTAACATTTATGACACTTAAAGCTGAGCCATCAAATTTGGAAACAAATGAGGAGGAACAGATATACACAGACACTAATGACTAGAAAATGGAATGTGAGAAGCACAAATGTAGGACCAATGGACATTTTTAAGAAAGAAATGGAATGCAAAAATATTGACTTACTAGATATTAGTTAAATGAGATGGATTGGCATGGGACATCTTTAATCAGACAATCATTTAATCTGCTATGTCAGAGATGAAAAGCTCAGGAAAAGTGGGATTGCTTTCATAATTAAAATAGCCATTTCTAGATCCATCTTGAAATACAATTTTGTGAAAGACAGGAAAATATCCATACACATACAAGGAAATCTAATGAATACCACTATCACTCAGATATATGCACCAACAACCAGAGCCAAAGAGGAGGAAATAGATGATGTCTAACAACTTTTCCAGTCAGAAGTTGATCAAACATGCAATCAAAATTCATAAATAATAATAATCTATGACTAGAAGGCAAAAGTTAGGAACAGAGAAAAAGAATTAATAGTTGGAAAACATGGTCTTGGTGACAGAAATGAGAGATAGAATGATGGAATTTTGTACAATCAATAATTTATTCACTGCAGATAAATAAGAAACACAAATGGTGACTATACACATGAATTCCACCTGAAATCAGATAGATTTTGAAGGAATCATATTTGTTACATCTTTGGAAAGAATTTTTGGAGAAGCTCAATATCAGTTGTGAAAAGTAGTCCAGGTACTGACTGTGGAACAGACTACCAAAAACTCACATGCAAGTACAAACTGAAATGAAAGAAGGTTAAATCAAGTCCACAAGACACAAAAGTTAACCTTGAATCTGTCCCACCCAAATTTAAAAGTTATTTCAGGAACAGATTTGAGGCCTTGAACACTAATGAAGACCAAATAAGCTGTAGGAAAGAATATCACACACAAAGAATTCTAAAGGTCATTACAAAGACAGAAGGTGAAGGAAAGACTGAGTGGATATCAGAAGAGACTCAGTATTGCGCTTGAGAGTAAAGAAACCAAAGCAAAGGGAAGAAAGCAGGAAGCTAAGGCAACAAACAGAAGATTTTTGAAGGGCAGCTAGGGAAGACAAAGCAAAGTATTATATTAAAATGTACAATGAGCTGGAGTCAGAAAATCAAAAGGGCTGATTTCACTCTGTGTTTCTTAAACTGAAGAAGAACAAACTCAAGCAATCAGTTAAAATATTATGTAAATCACAAGAAATTGTGGCTAACCTTGAGAAGAATGATAATCCCAGAACATTTGATTATACTCATGCAAAACCACTTCCTAAATTGCTTGACTCTGGAAACACTATGAACTAGAAGAAGCGATGAAAGTTATACAAGTATTCAGGTCTTTCGTTCATAGGGTCACTATGAGTCATCTGTGACTCGATGGCACTTAACAACAACAACAACAACAAACATCATGATTATACTAATATATTATTATAATTCTTTTAATTTTCATTGAGTTTAGTAAAATTAGCAATATTTAAAGATACTATGACACAGCAGGTCATCTTTTTCAGTTTGATAGGATGACCAAAAACAGTCCAGCGAAACTTAAGTGCATTTAAGAATGCTCTAAAATAGTCATTTGCATATTTCCAATTTAAGGAAAAAGCTTTTATATTTTGTATATCCAGAGAAGAGACTCTGAATTAAATACTTCCTCTTTATTTTTGAGTAGCAATTAAATCAAAACATAAAAGTCCTCTCTCACGATAGCTATACAGAAAAAGTTGGCTCACAAACCACATCCAATGGAAACTTTGCTACATGAATATTGACTTTGTGGTTTCTAGTTGTGTAGATGCTAAATTGTGTTTTCTAACAGACTAGATATCAACATGGTGAAATAATAGACAGCAGGTCAATACTTCTGCACCGAAGACACCAGAAAATAAAAATGTGAATGAATTTAAAAAGAAAAGAAGAAATAATTCAATCACTGACAGAGGGAAGAAAAGGAATTGAAACATAGACTAAGGAAAACAATAGAACACATAAGCATCATATCAGCCATACTATGCAACTATCCACATGGTGGCATAGGAACCTAGGATAGCGGCACAGAGGCACAGCAGCTACACACAGCTGAGAAGATTCAATTTCCTATTTTTCCCAAGATCCATTACCCCTTACTACTCACCAGGTGGTAGGCAGTGTTCTTCCTTTCCCCCACTTGATGGTGGTCCTTCTGGTCACCATGCCTAGTACTACCTCAGGTCACACCCAAGCCGTTTTGAATCTGGAGCTCAAGATTTTCAGATCATCAGCAGATTGGGCAAAACCTGGCCTGCAACAAATTCCTGAATTGGTAGGGACACTTCATCTAACTGGATCTATTGTTTCTTACTCGATACTTTACTGAACATATTCTACTTGTCAGATCAGCAATGAGTAACTAACATTAAATATCTCTGACTGGGTATCCAGCCTGCAACCATCCCCTGGACTGGCAAAGAGGTCGTATTTAATCAGGCATACTAGACTAGGCTCCTCTGAAACCAGCAAAAACTCTGCCCCAGATTGAGTATCTCATGCTTAAGACATCATGGATAAACCCTTGGCCAGAGGAGATGCCGCTAGGAACCTGGCTTGTATCTTGGAACCTTGATCATCACTCAAAGGAACAGAAACTTTGACCAGATTGACTCCCCAACTACACTTTCCTGTGGGGTAGAGAGACACACTATCCCAGGCAATAACTACTCTTTTCTGTTTCCCATAGTATGTGTTTTTGTTTGATGTTGGTATGCTTATTTGTTATATATTGTTGTTGTTTGGTGCTGTTGAGCCGTAGATGACTCATAGTGACCCTATGAATGAACAGCCTGAGCACTATTCGTACATAGAGTTCCTGGAGGCAAGCCATTTCAGAAGTGGATGCCGCTCCTACTTCCAGGCTTGATTTAGTCGGGAAGCTCCAGCCAACACTGTCCACCATGGGTACCCATTACCACGATTGGCACATCACTGTTACAGGCTTCAGCATCATAGCAACCATGAGTTACCTCTGTACAGCAACGCACAGACCAGTTCTATACCACCTAGAAGAACATATGACAGGAAAACAATTTGAACCTGGCCGAGGGCCGCAGATGAAAATCACCCACCTTTGGCTTGGTAGCATAATAATTTCCTTTCCACTAGGCCAATGTAGTTTTTTTGTTATATAGTTTGCTTTTATCAGTACTTGTCTGTCAAGTTGCTGTACTGGGGTGATTTAAACGTTGTTATGTTGTTGTAAGCTATACTATTGATACTTCAAGTACTAGCAGTGTCACCTTTTTAGGACAAGTTTCAGTGGTGCTTTAGAATGAGACAGTTTAAGACGTAAAACTGGCCTTCCACTTCTGAAATAACAAGCCTTCAAAATCGTCATACATATTAGTGAAACCCTGTTAGATATAAGAAGTAGAGCCCTCTAGATTTGGAAGACAATCAAAACTGAGAAAAAAACAAGTACAAACAGTCATATAATTGAATGTAAATATATGAAGTACAAATCTAGGAAAATGTGAAGTTGTAGAAAATGAAATTGATGTATAAAGATGGACAATCTTAGAAATTAAGGAACTGAGACAGACTGGTATCAACCATTTTGAACAGAGAGTCATATGATTAATTGATTTATGTCAAGAACGAATGATTGAAGAGGAATGGTATCACATGATCCACAAAAAGAGCATTTCAAGATTTCTACTGAAGCACAGTACTGTGAGATATAAAATTGTATCTAGAGGAATACAAGGAAAATCTGTTAAAACAATATATATTTTAATATTATTTTATAATTATCATTAAAAACTGTTTGAATATTATTCACATAAATACACCAATCACTAAAAGCAAAGATGAAGAAAGTGAGGACTTCTACCCAGTTTTGCAGTATGATATTAATGGGTTATGCAATCTAGATGCATCAATAATGACTGATGACTGGAATGCTAAGAGTTGGAAACAGAGAAGGATTATTAGTTGAAAAATATGGCTCTGGTGGCAGAAATGTGAGTGAAGATTGAATGGTAGAATTTTGCATAATGATTTAGTCACTGAAACCTTTTTTATTTAAAAAAATGGCAATTATACACTTAACTCCATCTGATGGCCCAGGACTAACTTGACTACATCAGTGAAAAGAATCAGTAGAGAAGCTCAGTATCAGCAGCCAAAACACAGTCAAGCACTGTCTAACAAGTACTTAAATGTATGTTTAAATTGCTCTTAAAGAAAATGAAACTAAGTATAAAAAGTCAAAAATATGCTTCTGAGCTTATACCAACTGAATTTAAAAAACCTCTTAAGAATAGATCTGAAGCATTGAAAATTAATGATCCAAGACTAGATGAATTGTGAAATGATATCAAAGACATCATCCATGAAGAAACTGAAAAGTCATCACAAAGATGGGCTGAAAGTAAAATACCTAAATGTATGATACAACAGACTGAAATTTGCATTGGAATTTGAGAAATCAAAGCAAACTGAAGAAATGTTCAAGAGAGCTAAACAGAACATTTCCAAGGGTAGCTTGAGAAGACAAAGTAAAGAATGACACAGAAATATGAAAAGAGCTGAAGCTAAAGGTGATTAGTTGTAACTTTGTAAATAAATCAGTATTAAAAAAACAATGCATGAGGATAATTGTATGAAACACAATGTGAATGAAAAAAAAATAGTGTGACACACAATGTTTATGAAAGTTGTGAACAAACCAATATTAAATTTTTTAAAAAGGATAAAAAAACAACCAGAAGGAAGAGCAGGCTTAGCATTTCTCAAACTGAGAAAACTGAAGTACAAATCCAAGCCTGAATACGGAACTATTTTCTGGGTAAAATATTTAATGAGAAAAAAAAATATCAAAAGAAGATAGATGGAAAACACACAGTCACCAAAGCAAAACAATTGGTCATACACTGAACCATTTCAGAAGTAGTGTATGATAAAACAAACAAACAAACAAACAAAACAATGATACTAAAGGAAGACATTCAGATTGTACCGGACACTGGTAAAAAATTAGGTCATTTGACATGCTTCCATAAAAAGAAGCAGCCTTCAATGTGCTCACTAGTCTATGCCAAGAAATTTAGAAGACAACTACTTGTCCAACTGACTGGAAAAGTTGCATATCAGTTCCTACACCAAATAAAGGTTATCTATCAGAGTGTAGAAGTAAACAATATCATCAATGCCACATGCAAGTAAAATTTTCCTGAAAATTACTCAGTAGTAGCTGTAACAGTGTATCAAAAGGGAACTTAAAGAAATTTAGCCTGGATTTAGAATATAAAGGATATCAGATAGTTCTTGCCTGAAAGCAGAGAATACCAATAAGGTATTGTGATGTATTGAGTATTCAAAGACATTTTGACTGTGTGGCTCATAACAAATTATGAATAGTATTGAAAAAACTTAGACTCAAAGAAAACAGAATTGTTTTTGAGAGGACTGTATAAACTCTATTTTGTGCCTGGCCTTCATCTAACACCTAACCTGGGTCTAACCTAAACTTTTTTTAATTTCAAAAGCAGAAGCAGGCCATAAAAATTCCTAGCTCAAGAAATTGCTAATTTAGAGAAGAAGAAGAAAAAAAACACACAGGAAAGCAGGAAAATCTTATCTATCTGTCCTTGCAGAGCAGAAGAAAGTAGGTACCGACAAATAAAAGGGTAGCCACCTAGACAAACCAATCACAAACTAGCCCAAGTAACTGATCCCCTTGCCCACCAATCATGTTCCTGAGCATACAGATCCACAGTACTGAGTTTTTAAAAGAGGCCATGTGCACGAACCAGGGGGATGGTCACTTTCTGCTCTGCTAGTTGCCTGACCTCCTGCATGCTGATTTTGTTCTGCAAAATAAAGCACTCTTGTTTTGTGCATACGTGAGTTGGTGGTCTTTCAGGGGAGGGTATTCGCGGACTTAACATTTTCATGCAAAACCAGTAAGAAATGAAGAAGCAGTTGTCTGACAGAACAAGGAAACCCTGAATGGTTTAAAATTAGGAAAGGTGTGCTTCATGGTTATATCTTTATTCCACACCTACTCAATCCATACACTGAGGAAATCATTCCATTCAAAAAATTGGACTATATAAAGAACAATATGGCACCAATAACCTGTTATGAACATGATATGGCCTTTCTTGTAGAAAGTGAGCATGACTGCAGAAGGGCAAAAATACAGGCCTCAGTATAAACTACATCTTAACATCAATAAAAACAAAAATCCTCACCACTGAATCAATAGGCAACACCATGATAGATGGAGGAGGGATTGAAGTTTCAATTATTTTATTGGTCCATACTCAAATTCTACTGCAGCACGATTCAAAAAATGAAAAAGCATGCTGCTTTGAGATAATATGCTGTCTAGGACCTCTACAATATGGTCAAGAGCAAGGATGCCAGTTTAAAAATCAACATATTCCTGGTCCAAGTGATGGTATTTTCAGTGGCTTTGTATGTATCTGAAAGTTGGACAGCAGATAAAGATGAAAGAAGATTTGATGTCTTTTAATTTTGGTTTTGGAAAGAAGTGCTGGATATCTCATGGATTGCCAAAAGAATAAACTCTACTTGTAGAAAATGCAACTAAGTACTTCTTAGACTCAAGGATGTTTAAATGTCCTCTCGTATACTTCGTGTGTATTGTCAGGAGTGATGAATGCATTGGAGAAAAAAATACGACATTGGGAAACATGAAGGGTCATAGAAAGAAGAGAATCTTAAAAAGATGGATTTGTACTCTGACTATAAATTTCAACTTCAGCGTCATAAAGATTGTGAACATAGTGCAGGATAGGTCAAGGTTCATATCTCTTATTCATAGGGTTGCTATGAACAGCCTAGATGCTATCAACTTGATGGCACTTAACAACAACAGATGAATTTTCTCTTTCTCAATGTTATGTTTAAAATACCTCTGCCAAATAAATAATCAAATCTCAAACTTTATTTTATTCTATATCGATTTATTTGTTTTGGTCAGTCACTTTAAAACTCCTTGTTAAGTGTCATTAAGTAAACTACGTCTCACAAACTTATGTAAAGATAAAATTTTAACATGAGCATGCTGTTATTGTGGAGTAGAGTTGGAACTGACCCATAATTGACCCTCTGTGGATTTTCAAAGGCAGTTAATTACACAGAAGGAGATTTCTCATCTTCCTGTGGAGCAGCTAGTGGCTTCAAACTGCATGCCTTTAGGGTTACAGAGCAGCTTCTTGCCAGCAGGTCTCCAGAGCTCCCCGAAAATGGGTAAGTTGTTGTTGGGTACCATAGAGTTGGAACAGACCCACAGCTGACCCTCCAGCAGGTTTTCAGAGGCAGTTTATCACATGGGAGAAGAGTGCCCATCCTCCCACAGAGCAGCTGGTGATCTATCTCAAACCACCTGCCTTCAGAATTGCAGTGCAGCTTCTTTCCATTAGGCCACCAGGGTCCCTGAACATAAGTATGTTATTGCTGTTAAGTGCTATTGAGTCATAGACAACTCATAACAACCCTATGAACAAAAGTCATGAATGCAAATTTGCATCTTTTTTCCTAAGTTCACAGGGTTTCTGGAAGAAAGCTTTTTAGGAAGTGGAGGCCACTCCTGCTTCCAACACTGTTTTATTCAGGAGCTGCATAAAAACTAGGCCTGAGGGCCTGTGGCCTTCAGGCCCAATTGCCTTTTTAAATACCAGGCCAAATCCAGTCAAATCACAGCCAGTTGCTATGAGCAAGAGCCATACCCAAGTCTCAACCCAAACCAGGAAATACACCTTTGCAGAAATAAGTATGTTGTTGCTGTTATATGCTGTCGTGTCACTTGTGACACTTAGTTACCCTTTGTACAACAGCCCTAAACTCTGCTCTGTCCTGTGCCAATCGCACCGTCGGCAATACACCCATCCCTATTACCCCATTCACTGAATCAATCCACTTCATAGAGGGCCTTCCCCTTCTGCGCTGTACCTCTACCCTACCAAGCATGTTGTCCCTTTTCAAGGACTGGTCCCTCCTGACAACATGTCCAAAGTATGTTAGACGAAGCCTCAGAATCCTTACCTCCAAGGAGCGGCCAGATTTAACGTTTTCCAGGATGAATCCGTTTGTTTTCTTAGCAGTCCATGGTACCCTCAATACTCTTCTCCAGCACCACAGTTCAAAGGCATCAATTCTCCTTCTATCCTCCTTAGTCATTGTCCAACTCTCTGATGCATGACAAGTGATAGCAAAGACCATGGCCTGTATCAGACACACCTTAGTCTCCAGGGGCACACCATTGCTCTTCAGAACTTTGGAAAGGTCCCTAACAGCAGACTTTCCCATGGCAATACATCTTTTAATTTCCTGGCTACCGGTGCCAAGAGTGTTGATTGTGGAGCTAAGCAAACTAAAGCTGTGAACAATCTCAATCTCTTCACCATCCATCCTGATGCTGCCAATTGGTCTAGTGGTGAGAATCTTTGTCTTGTTGACATTGAGCCTCAATTCATATTGAAGGCTGCAGTACTTGACCCTGTGCAGTAAGGTCTTCAGGTTCTCCTCAATTTGAGCAAGCAGGGTTGTGCCATCTGCATAACACAGAGTGTTGTTGGATCTTCCACCAATTCTAATGCCACAGTTCTCCTCATAGAGCCCAGCCTCCCAGAAAATCTATTCTGCACACAGGTTGAAAAGGTATGGAGATAGAAAACATTCTTGGCATACACCTTTCCCAATTTTGAACCATGCAGTGTTTCCTTGCTCTGTTCTGATGACTGACTCTTGGTCCAAGTATAGTTTTCACATTAGCACCATCAAGTGTTCTGGGATTCCCATTCTTCTCAGAGTAGCCACAGTTGCTATGATCCACACATTCAAATGCCTTTGCATAATCAGTAAGGCACAGATAGAAACTATTCTGGTATTCATTGCATTCAGCTAATATCCATCTAGCATTAGCTACAATGTCCCTAGTACCATGACCTCTTCTAAACCTGGCCTGGACTTCGGGCAGTTCTCTGCTGATGTTTTGTTTCAGTCGTTTTTTGATAATCTTCAGTAGAATCTTGCTTGCATGTGAAATGCTAGCAACTTATTCACAAATTCTTTGACATTATTTATATAGACTTATCCATAAACATATAAAAACAGACGTGTAGATTTTTATTGGCACAAGCTTTCATCAGAAAATTTTTCTATATATCGTTATTACTTTTCCTTTATTTCCCTCTCATAAAATGAAATATTTGATTTTGGGTTTTTGTTTATAAAACAAACAAACAAACAAGATATAATAAATATACATGTGTGAATGCCTAGAGGTTTTCATTGTTCTTTTTTTCTTTAAAGATTTTTTTAAAATTTTATTTTATTATTTTTGTGTGCATGTACCGTCAAATCAGATCTGACTGGTACAGGAGGAGATTGTCCCTCCTTACTCGGCAGAGCATCTGGTGGATTCAAACAGTTCGCCTCTGGGATTGTAGTTGCAGCTCCTTGCCACTAGGCCACCGGAGCTCCCCCTCATTGTTCTTAATGACACATAAATTTAGTGTTTACGGAAGTTTGCGAGATGTTACACACCTAATCACCTTTCCCTAATTTTAAATTTAATAATGTACCATGGACACTAGGAAAACAAACAGATTCATCCTGGAAAGGGCTAAACCTGGTGGCTCCCTTGAGTCAAGTATTCTTAGGCTCTGTCTAACATACTTTGGACATGTTGTAAGGAGGGACTGGTCCTTGGAGAGGGACATCATGCTTGGTAGGGTGGAGGGATAGATAGCACAGGAGAGAAGGCTCTCTATGAGGTGGATTGATACAGTGACTGGGGTAATCGGGATAGGATTGTCAGAGACAGTACGATTGGCACAGGACAGAGCTGAGTTTTCGTCTGTTGTATATATGATCATTACGAGTAGCAAGCGACTGGACGGCACATAACAACAACAACAACAATGTACTTCAGATAATTATCACTATAAGATTTTCTTCTCATGTTCTGTGATATTAAGGAAAATTTTATTTCTTTTCATCCATATTGGCCCTATCTGTTATTCTTTATGCTCTGTTTTTCATCCCAAATACCTCCTTCACTACTACTATTCCTACACTTGGTATTATGAGCTCAGTCATGTTCATATTTTTCTGTACTTGGTTGTTCTTCCACAGATTTGTGAATGCTCAGGGAACAGTGTTTCACTTAGAAACAGCAGACATAATACTTTAGGGTTCACTAACAGTATATTACAATCTATACTTAGGAAGAAATTCAGAAAGGTTCATTCATAGGATTTTTCATTACAACTCCCATTGATTTCCTTGGATTCAACTCTGCATGCCTGTAATGATTCAATGGAAGAGCCTTAGGAAACTTGAAAGGGCTGTTTAAAAGCTTTGTGATTGCCTTGTTTGTGAGAACATCTCTTTTATCAGTTATACATAAAATAAATTACATGGTGGCATTTCCATTGTTGTTGGCTTGCTGTTTAATCTATATAAAAGAACTACATACATATCAGCCTATTTGTATCTTAACTGCACATGAGGTTTCCAAAATTGAGTCATAAATCATTATGAAAAAGGAATTCAAAGAGAGAAGATAGATTTTTATATAAGGACTCACAATCTAAAATTTAATTGTCAGAATCTTATTTAGTAAATATAGGATGTAAGATATATTACATATGAGACATGAAACAGCTAGTGAACAACACAAGGTAGTATGAAAGGGAGAACAGCAAGAGGTACACCCTGGCTTTCCTAATGTGAAAGAGACTATCTGTATTTTATAGTCTGAAATATGTTACAGGAATCTCCTGCGTTCCTGAGATATATGGTCATTCCAGTGACAATGATGAACTTTACCTGAGGCTCGTGCTGTTGGAAAACAGTAACAGATAATATATCTCCTCACTCACTTATGTCCCAGTAATTGGTTTGCTACAAAGCAACAACAACAACAACAACACACATTTTCTCCATATGGCATGGGTAAGACTCATGGAAGTTCTTTTGCTTACTTTTGACAAAGACAAATATGTAAGATATCATTGAAGCTCTTGTTCTCCCGCCGGTTTTTCTGTGTACCTGGAAGATGCCTCTTCGCTGTTATCCAAGGTGACCTTCCCCGGTGCGCAGTTTCCCGGCTTCCCTTCCGGCCAGGCAGGAGAACGTGCTCCTGGGCAGAAGGGAAGCC
>NW_006399910.1:4054406-4099038 GCF_000299155.1 Elephantulus edwardii | reverse complement strand
CAATCACTTGTTATGCATCAGAGAGTTGGACAATGACTAGGGAGGACAGAAGGAGAGTGGATGCTTTTGAGCTGTGGTGCTGGAGAAGAGTACTGAATATACCATGGACTGCCAGGAAAACAAACAGATTCATCTTGGAGAGGATTAAACCAAGCTACTCCTTGGAGGCTAGGATTCTGGGGCTTCACCTGATATACTTTGGACATGTTGCAAGGAGGGACAGGTCCTTGGAGAGGGACATCGTGCTTGGGAGGGTGGAGGGACAGCATAGGAGGGGAAGTCCCTCTGTGAGGTGGATTGATTCAGTGACTTGGGTAATCGGTATGGGTTTGTCAGAGGCAGTGCGGTTGGTGCAGGATAGAGCAGGGTTTAGGGCAGTTGTGCATAGGGTCGCTATGAGTCGCAAACGACTCGACAGCACATAACAACAACAAGAACAATCATTGAATCAATGATAACTGAAGGCAACCCTATGCATAAGAGAATATTGTCAGATCCAGCACTATCTTCACAGTCTCTTTTGTGCTGAAGGCCCTGGTTGTAGATTCTGTGTCATCTCATTGAACATCTTCCTCTTTTTATTCACTCCTTACTTTATTTGCCAAGAGTGAATGGCCCCCTCTAGATAACATGCCAAAAGTACATGAGACAAATTCTTGCCATTCTTGCCTCTAAAGAGATTCTGGCTACACTTTCTTTTACTTAATTTTTAAGCCTTTGAACCAACTAGTTCTTATAGAAGGTTAATAAAATAGAGTAACCATTAGCAACCTTAACAAAGAAGTAAAAGACATAATAATTCAAGTGAGAAATGAAAAAAGTGACATCACAACAGAACCAGTGAAAATGAAATAGATAATATTGGAATATGGTGAAAGGTATACTCATAATACATTTGAGAGCCTACCCATTGTGGATATAAAGTTATGCTACCAAGCCCAAGGTGGGTGATTTTAATCTGTGGCCCTCAGACCTGGTTTTAATTGATGTGTCAAATGTGATGATATTTACTCATGATGGACAGTGTTTGGTGGAGCTCTCTGATTAAAACAATCTTAAAAGCAGGAGTGGCATCCACTTCTGAAACAGCTTGCCTCTGGAAACTCTATGAACTTGTAAAAATAATGAAAGTTATACAAGTGTTCAGGCCTTTTGTTCATAAGGTCACTATGAGTCATTTATGACTTGACGGAACTTAACAATAACAACAACAAGTGTTAAAAAGCTGTGCTGCAATCCCATAGGCAGGCAGTTTGAATCTACTAGCTTCTTTGTTGAAGAAGATGGATAAACTTCTCCTATGTGATTGTCTCTAAAAACCAGGAAGAGGGTAAGCAATGGGTCAGTTCCAACTCAACAACAGGCACAAAATAATCACCATAAGCTAAAAAGTTAGAATAAGTAAATCTACTTTTTTGTGGGAAGCCAATACTAAATATTTGTAATAATCTAAATGCTGTTTCAGGATATGGGGGAAGCAAGGTTCAAGCTAGAGTTCAACCTGAGGCACTAAGGCAATTCTTAAGGCTTTATCAGATTCTTGCATTTGCTAAACCCTCCCTCCTGAGTCAAGCAGAATGTTTTCAATAGAAAGAGCTTGGCTTTATTTGCATTGAATTCTCTTTGTGATTTACTTCCATATAATATTCAATAAAGATACAGAGAAGCTTGGCTTGGGGTCTTCAGTGAGAACTGCTGGCCCCCTGTTTTATGCTCTCTGCTCTATCTCATTCCTGGCTGTCTGTCTCATTATTAAAAATTTAAAAAAATACTTTACCCTCAGTCTGCAACAATTTTTAATTCTCACATGTCCAATTTATAGTCCACAAATTTATACCCTGCCATGAAAGATTAGTACAAAACTGGTTCCTATGAGGTAAGATTAAAAAAATCCCAAGTGTCCAACTTTCCCAATCTACTGTAGCCCTCCATCATCTCCAACATAATTATTGCTCTTTCTTTCACTCTCATCTAAGTTTTTGAGTGTTTAATGTGCTGGAAAATACTGCAGAAATTAAAAATAAACAAAAACAAAAACAACTCAAAAAAAAAAACTATCAAGAAAATGGATTAGTTACTTGTGGAGGCAGCAATTCTCGGGTCCAAGTAACAGGCTTATTTTCAGGAACCTCCAGGCTGTGTGCGGCTGGTCCAGGTGGACACATGTAGTTGCCGAGGTTGGTGAATGATGCTCTTGTAGCCTTAAGGCTGCACTCTTGGAGCACCTGGTTCAGGCTAACTGCAGTTTTTAGAGTGAAAAAGAGTATTGAATTTTCCAAGCACATTCCTGTATATGGGATCATAGCGCTGCAAATCACACTCACAAGAGACTAAGAGTAGCAACTGGAGTCATAACTTCTAATTAAGTGAGGGTGTAGGATATACCAAACTCTGATCCTACTTCACTACGAAATAGACAGCCCATTGCTTATGAATGAGGTCTTAAGCACAAAAACTAGAATTTACAATGCATTTATAGCATTTCAGGCTATGTTTAGAAGGGCCATGTTTTTCCTTTCAGGCCGGAAATCCTAGGAAAAACTGATCTAAGGACATATAGTTATCAAATTCAATCTTTATAACACAAATAATATGGGATTTTATATTAATTTCTATTTTGTTTATATAAATATTTTACAATTATTTATAAAAATAGCAATATTAAGTAATTTCTTTCTGTGTATGTATTAATAATTAAATCTAAAATTTCAGTGTTCTATTTTTATCATTGTCTTAAACATTTAAATACAAAGAAAAGCATAATGTAAAAGACAAAATATTTTTTAATATATTGATTATTTTTTCAATTATTCATTGATCCAGGTGTTGATAAGCATCCTTTTTTATGTGATGCACTGTGTAGAAACTGATCACTTTTTAAAGAAGATCTATATAATAAGTATAGGGAGCTTGGATAACACATATTGACAGTTGGATTGCCAACCCACTCTGGAGGGCTGAAACCCCTGAGAGAAATGGGACAGTCTCCTCTGTGTGATTTATACCCTCCCACACATCTGTATTTTCTCACTTGTTGCTTTTGCTGTTGCTATTTAAAGCTTGAAATTACCTCACCTTATTGTTTCTTTTCCAAAATCTTTGTTATTATTTTAATGATTTAAAATTTTATTTTATTAATTTTAATGAATGTTTACAGAGATTTTGTATTTCCATTCATTCAAGAACAGAGGAGTGCAGGGCTAGGGTTCTTCCCACACGCAGCCCGAGCCCTACCTACCTCGACCACGCAGGTATGAAAATTACGAGTCTCTGCAGTTCGTGTGGTTCAATGCCATCTCCAAGACAAATTCTTTTGAAACTTTTTTTTTCAAAAAATATATGAGAATTCTCTGTAGTACTGAGTCACTTTAAAAGTAATATTGTAATAAAACATTTCTTACAATGGTAATATTAGATTGAAGTTGATTGTTGTTGTTTTATGCCATTGAGTCACCTGTGACTGATAGCAACTCTATGCACAATAGCTCTGAACCCTGTCCTGTCCTGAGTTAGACTGTCTTCAACACAACTAACCAACCACATTACCTCAGTTGCATGTCACTTCATCTCATACAAGACCTTCCTCTCCTGCATTGTTGTTCCACTCTTCCAAGTATAATGTCCTCTCCAAGGACTGGTTCCTCTGGGCAACATACCCAAAGTGTGTTTGACAGAACTTCAAAATCTTTGCTCCAAAGAGCAACTTGTTTTCACCCTGACCAGGACAGAACTGTTTGTTCTTTTACCAGTCAATGGAATGTTCAATAGTCTTCTCCAGCATCACAACTGAAGGGCATTCATCCTTCTTCTGACATGGTTAGTCATCATCCACCTCTCTGATATATAACCAATAATTACAAAGACTGAACCAGGTGCACCTTAGTCCTCAGATTGACATCCTTGCTCTTTAGCATTCTAGAGAAGTCTCTGTCAGCAGATTTTCCCAATGCAATTCACCTTTTTCTGACTGCCAGTGCCAAGAGTGTTGATTGTGGAGTTGAGCAGTCTCAACCTCTTCTCCATCTATCATGGTGCTGCCAATTGACCCAATGGTGAGAATTTTTGCCTTCCTGATCTTGAACTTCCATCAATATTGAAGACTATCGTCCTTGACCTTCCACAGCAAATGTTTTAGATCCCCCTCAGTTTCAGCAAGCAAGTTTGTTTCATCTGCATAACACAGGTTGTTGATAACTCTTCCTTCAATTCTGATGACACATTTTCTTTCCATGAAGCCTAGCCTTTCAAATAATCTGTTCCACACATAGATTTAAAAGGTATAAGACACATACCTCATACACTCCTTTCCCTATTTTGAACCATGCAATGTTTCCTTACTTTGTTCTGATGACTGCTTACTGGTCTAAGTTGTGCATGAACACAATAAGGTGTTCTAGAATTCCCATTCTCCTCAATGTTAGCCTTAATTTGTTGTGATCCACCCAGTCAAATGCCTTTATATAATCAATGAAAGACAGACTTTTTTTTTGGATTCCCCGCTTTCACCCAAGATCTGTTTGATATAGGCTATAATGTCCCTAGTGCCATGGCCTCTTCTAAATACAGCTTATATTTCTGGTAGTTCTCTAAGTAGTGTTTCAGTTGTTTTTAGATAATCATCAGTAGGATTTTGCTTGTGTGTGATATTAGTGATATTTTTTAGATAATTTCCTTTGATAATACTCTATTGGATTACTTTTTTTTTAAAATGGGATCTCTTCTAGTTAGTTGACCAGGTAGTTGTTCTCCAGATTGCTTGGCACAGCTTGATGAGTATGTCTAAGATAGCGTATGTTTGTTGAAATATAACAATTGGTGGTAAAGCTTGATCTTCATTTAATGTTTGGGGTTGTTTTTGTTCTTTTTTCTTCTCATAAACATCATCATTTGAAATTATTTTCTGATTTTCCTTTTATTTTTCAGTCTTAATTCTTTACTTATATTCTGTCATTTATCAAATGCTTTGTAAATTTAATATCATATTCACTTGAAGTCCAGAAGTAATTAGAATTCGACAGTGAAGAAGTAGACAAACTACATTATAATTTTTATTGGTAGCTCTTGTGCTGACATTACATTTTTCAATCAATGTGTCCCAAATCTACTACGAGATTTCATTTTAGTTGATTTTCCACTCACATACCAAAGGCTTCACTCATGGTTAGTTTTCACTTTAGTATTGTCAAAACTTTGTTTAAAGATTTAAAATTTCTCAAAATCAATGTGATATAAGTCTATTTGTCATTAGAAAACTAATATTTCATATTATTCTCAGCCAACATTCCACAGAACTCTTTGCTTTAAGGTCATTCATTTCTCAAGTGGTCTATATACTATTCCATCTTGTTGAGCAATCTAAGACAAGGTTACTTAAAATCTTTTCCAAACACTTGGTAGACAATGTCAGAATACAAAGTGTTCAAATGGATTTGGGATATTCTGCTAAAAATTTACTCAGTTCAACATCTTTTATTTTGTCTTTAATAACTAATTGAATTATGTGTGCAACACACTGCATCCAATCTTTTATTACAAACTATTCACCATACTCTGCAGTGTTTACTGTATGCAATTTAGAGTCTTCAAAAGCTTGGCATTCAATTTTACTAACAGTTCTGAGCAAACAAACAAATTCAATCATATTTGATCCATTATAAATCAATGTTGTGCACTTTCAAAATTTCATATAATTTTCTTTTTTATGCATAAACATGTGTGCCATTTTAAAAAGTCTTTAATTTCCAGTATCAACAGATGTGTCTTAAAAAAAAAACAAAACAAAAAACAGATGTGTCTTACTGTCTTGTGAAACTAGTGATAATATCTAGAACTGACTGTCTCAGAAGTCCTAAAATGGAATAAACAATCTACTAGCAACATCCACCTTCAAAGAGAAGGTATTTTGAAAAGAATATTAGTTTGTAGACTAATACCAATTTCAACACTAACTGAGAAGGGCAAATTAGGTCATTATTTTTCTGAGTTGATGGGAAATTTTGACAGATTAAAGCAATAATTAGGTATAAAATAATACATAAATCTGAACATTCAGTTAAATCAAATAGCTTTACACTATTTCAATGTTGAGCATCAATAATTATTTGTTTATCTAACTTTACCTCAAGGAAGGCATCTGGAATAACACAATTATTTAATGTTTTTAGTTGCTTATTCGAAATAGTTCTGAGTCTTCAATCTACTTTCTTTTCAAACTCACCTGTACCTTGGGACTTCAGGCACATCTCTAAATTCACTACCACATCAGCAAACATATCTACGTTGCAAATGTGTTTTTATTTTCCATCTTTTATTGTGATTTTAATGGTAGTTACAAAAAAAGTTGTATTTTCATTCCCTGGTAACATAATGCATAATGTATCAGACTGCTAACAGAGTTAGTGGTTTGAATTCACTTGTCAGTACATGAGTTAAAGAAAAAGCAGTCTGAATATTTACAGTCTTGCAAATCTGATAAAGGGTCTCCGTGACTTAAAGTGACTAGAGGTCAGTGGTGAATTTTCTATTGCATTATGCTGTTGCTGTTGTTATGTGCAGTCGTGTCGCTTGGGACACATAGCAACCCTATGTACAACAGCCCTAAACTCTGCTCTGTCCTGTGCCAATCTCATTGTCTCCAAGACACTCCCATCCTGATTATCCCAGTCACTGAATCAATCCACCTCATAGAGAGCCTTCCCCTCCTGCGCTGTCCCTCAAACCTCCCAAGCATAATGTCCTTCTCCAAGGACTGGTCTCTCCTTACATGTCCAAAGTATGTTAGATGGAGCCTCAGAATCCTTGCCTCCAAGGAACCACCCGGTTTAACCCTTTCCAGGATTAATCTATTTGTTTTCCTAGCAGTCCATGGTACTCTCAACACTATTCTCCAGCACCACAGCTCAAAGGCATCAATTCTCCTTCTATCCTCCTTGGTCGTTGTCCAACTCTCTGATGCATAACAAGTAATAGCAAAGACCATGGATCAAAACCAAGAATGGGACTATATATGATAAGTAATTTTCTATTCTTTAATTTTTATATCATATATAAAAATGTGAATACTATCTTTTTAAAATGTTTACACTCACCTGAAAAGAGTTCCATTAACATGAGACTCGGCTCAAAATTTGGTGCAATTAAGCCACTTCTTTCATATTCCTGACATTGCTTGTTCTTAACCACTGAGGAGTTCTCACATTTTCATTGGATACGACTCCATATTGTTATGTACTACTGAATTGGATAGGACCCATAGCTAAGCCTCCGTTGGGTTGTGAGAGGGAGTAAACCTCACAGGAGGAAATTGTCCATCTTTCTCCCAAAGAGTGGTTGGTGAATTTGAACCATCTGCCTTCGGGTTGGTAGTCCAGCTCCTTACAACTAGGCCAACAGAGCTCCCTATGTTACTGTGAGACAGGTCATATACAGGGTAAAGTAATGAATTACTTTCATCTGAGCCCTGAGTATAACACAAAATAAAGTTTTTGTTGTTATTAGTTGCCGTTTAGTGAGTTTCAATTCAGGAAGACCATATGAGTACATAGTAAACCTCATAGCATTTTGAAGACTGTGATTCTAGCTACTAACCTTTGAGCTATTAATAGAACAATTAATCGTAAGGACTATCATGGAAATCTGAACAAAAAAATTCATCTGTTTTTTAAAGTAATATTTTAGTGAAACTTTAGTGAAACTTTATATAGCAAGTTAAGTTCTTTTTAAATGATTTTCCCACTCCAATTTTCCTTGTTTGTTGTTTTTGAGTGCCTTAAAGTTGAAACTAACCCATAGCTGACCCTCCAAAGGGTTTTTGGAGGCGGTCAATCACATGGAAGGAGTCTGTCCATCTTTCTCCCACAGGGCACTTGATGGATTCTTACAGGATTCTTTGGGATTGCAGCACATCTCATTATGAGTTCACCAGAGCTCCCTGGTGGAACTTTTCTTAGTAAACATTAAGTAGTATTGATCTCTCTGTGTTTATCTATTCTTTATGATAGAGGATGGTACACTATGTACTATGTATATTTCACTTATTTCAATCAGCAATATTAGGTTATGCATATTCATCGTTCTTTACAGCTGCATAACATTTTATTGTTTGTAGGTGTATCAGTTTGCTTATCCATATATCCATATATTGTAGTTAATTCAGTTGTATCCATTTGTTTGCTACTATGAAAAAATCAGTAGTGAACATAGGTGTGCACATGTCCATTCATGCCATTATTTTTAGGCTTCTAGGGTGTAATTTGAGGGAGGTCTGATGGTTTAGCCTGTAGAGGGTTACACTGCTAATCCAACACAGTTCTGCTAGAGGAAGATGACAATCTCGTCCCGTGTGATTTACAGCCTCAGAAACCCAATGGAAGCTCAGCTATCAATTGATTCCGACTCTTTAGCAATGAGTTCAACCTTTGTGAATATATACTTAGGAGCGGGATTGCTGAGACATGGACTCATTATTTTTCTAGTCTTTCTTTTCTTTGTGTACAGTTTTTAATTTTGTTGTTGTTGTTTTAAAGAACACTCCATAGATTTGTCATAGTAGTGATACTGTTATAAAATTCCACCAGCAAGGGGTAAATGTTCCAAGACCTTCTATGAGGTGGATTGATTCAGTAACTGGTGTAATGGGCGTGGGTGTGTCAGAGATAATGAGATTGGCACAGGATAGAGCACGGTTTAGGGCTGTTGTACATAGGGTCATTGTGAGTCACAGGCAACTTGACTGCACATAACAACAACAACAACAAAGATATATTAGCGTGTTAGTGCCATGTTGCTTAAATAACATTGTATCAAAGTGTAGTTTTTATTTGCATTTATCTAACGGTTAATGTTCTCATTCTGATGGCTATTTGGGTCCATTCCCAGGAAAAGTGATCCAATAGAATGTGGAAATTATCGAACAATCTCATTAATATCACACACAAGCAAAATACTGTTGAAGAGCATTTTAAAACAACAGTACATCGACAAAGAGCTATCAGAAGGTCATGCTGGATTTAAGAGGCTGTGGCACCAGGGATATCATTATTGAATTATGTCAGATGAATTCTGATTGAAAGCAAAGAATGCCAAAAGAATGCATATTTGTACTTTTGTTGACTATGTAGGGGCATTTGGATGTGTAAATCATTACAAAATATGGCTAGCATTGAGAAGAATGGGTATCCCAGAGCACTTAATTGTGCTATTTGAAACCTATACCAAAACCAAAAACCTGTTGTGTGAACAGAGTAAGGGAACATTAAATGGTTTAAAATTAAGAAAGGTGTGCATCAGGGTTGTGTCCCTTCTCCTTATCTATTCAATATGTATGCTGAGTGAATTTTTTTGAGAAGCTGAAATCTATGAAGAAGAATATGGCAACAGGATTAGAGGAAAAATCATCAATAATCTTCAATACACAGATGACATAACATTGCTTGCAGAAAAGTGAGAAGGGCTTGAAGCAATTGCTGTAGAGGATCAAAACTATAGCCTTCAATATGAATTATGTCTCATCGTCAATAAAACAATAATTATCACCACTGTACCGATAGGCAATGTTATGATAGATGGAGAGAAAATTGAAACTGTCAACAGCTTTATCTTACTTGGATCCACAAACAATATATTTGGTACCAGCAGTCAGGATATCAGGAGATGCATTGAACTGGGAAAGTCTTCAGTCTGGGACCTCTCTGAACTATTGAAGAGCAATGACGTTAGTTTAAAGACTCAAGTATTCCTTTTTAAGGCCATTATATTTTCAATCACTTGCTGTTCATCTGAGAGGTAGACAGTAAATAAAGATGTCAGAAGAAGAATTGATGCCTTTGCCTTTGAACAAGGCATAGGTAGGTTTGGAAAAGAGTACTGAATATCCCATGGGCTGCGAGGAGAATGTCTTAAGAAGGTGCAGCTAGAGTGCTTCTTGAAGGCAAAGATGATAAAGCTTTGTTTCACATACTATGGGTATGTTACTAGCAGAGGTTATTCAATGGAGAGGAACAGCATATTGGGAAGGTCGAGGGATGGTGAAAGACAGAAAGATCCTCAACCAGGTAGACTGACAGAATGACTAGAGCAATGGGCTCAATTTTTTTTCTATTTCAGTGAAAAGTCTTTGGATTTTTATTGGTATGGCATGGCACTGAACTATTTTATCACTTTAGATAGGATTGGCATTTTCATTATGTTGAATTTTCCAATACATGAGCATGGTTTAACTTTCCTTGTTGTTATGTGCCACTGAGTTGCTTGTTACACATTTCTGCTCTATGTACAATAGCTGTGAACTTTGCCCAATCCTAAACCAATCTCACTGTCTCAAATACACGTGGCTGCACCATTTTACACTCCCATCAACAGTGAATAAGGGTTCCAGTTTCTCCACAACCTCGCCAACATTTGTTGCTTGCTGTTCTGTTAAATTTTGCTATTTTGACTGGGGTGAAATGATATCTCATAGTTGTTTTAATTTGCATCTCTCTTAGGGCTAGGGATTTTGAGCATTTCTTCATGTGTTTGTTAGCCATCTGAATGTCATCCAGGGTCTTCTTTCTTGTGCAGACCCTCCATGCTTCCAAGCATGATATGTCCTTCTCCAAGGACTGTCCCCTCCTGCCAACATGCCCAAAGTGTGAGACAGAGCTTCAAAATCCCACCCTCAAGGAGCTACATGGCTTCACTCTCTCAAGGACAGACCTATTTGTTCTTTTAGCCATCAATGGGTTCAGCAATCTTCTCCAGCACTACAACTCTAGGGCAACAACACTTCTGTATTTCTTAGTTATATTAAGGTTTCTGGTGCATAGCAAGTAGTTACAAAATCCATGATCAGTGTGAGGCACACTGTAGTCTCTAGACTAGCATCATTGCTCTTTAGGACTCTGGAGAGCTCACTGACAGCAAGCTATTCCAATATGTCAAAAATGCAAATATCTTAAGCATGAAATCTGGAGAGGTAGGATTCGTAGAATAAATAATTGTGGAATGCCAGCCATTTTACAATACACAATTTTGAATAAAAGTATTAAAATATTTTATTCTCGCTAGTTGAGAGTCTGACTCCAAAAGGAATACGGAATTATACAAAAACTTTATGACCTTTTGTAATAAAGGCTAGTTTAGGAAAGAAGCAAAATTCAGAGTCATGTTTATCCTGGGCAGACAATAAATTTAAAAAAGAAATAAAAGAAGTAAATGAGGAAGTAAACTTGTTCCCAAATTCAATTATAGTCTATAAAATTCATGACAACTATAGTGACCATTTATGAGCTTATCTCAATATAATTACTTGAATACTCAACTGAGTAACACAACTGTAACAGTAGGTCAGCAACCATCATGTTGTGGCTGTTTCCACTGACTTTTTAAGTCCCATCAGTTATATTTCTTTTCTTTAGCTCTATCTCAGGTTAATCAAGAAGTATTCATAATAATTGTTGGCTAGAATATAAAAGTTGAAAACAAAGCAAGGCTGGTAATTGAAAACTGTGGTGAGGTGAAATGAGGCTGGAGATTTAGTTATAGGATTTTGTACAATCAATGATTATTTTCTTTGCAAATAAATTTCTTCAAAAATATTGACTATGCATATGGACTTCAACTGAAGAACTATGTAGGAATCATGCTGCCTACATCTGTAGAAAGAGACATTGGAGAAGGTATAACAAGGCAAATATGCCAGGATCTGATGATGGAAGAGGCAATCAACTACTCTTATACAAGTTAAATAGACAACTCAGAAAATTAAAACAAGTCCACAAGAACCTGGCTATGACTTACAGCGTAGAACAACTGACTTCAAAGACCATCATGAATAGATTGAATGCACTGAACATTAATGATGAGTTGTGCAATGACATTCTTTGTGCAAAAAGCTAATAGTCACTACAAAGCTAGGGGAGAAGTAAAGACCAAAATAGAAGTCAGAAGAAATTTTGAAACTGGAATAACAACAAAAACAACAAAAATCCCTTACAATAAGGGAAAAGACTCCTAAGGTAAGAGACCAGAATAGAATATTTCAAAGGTTAGCTTGAAAAGAAATTGTTGTTGCTGCTGTTAATGTGCTGTTAATTTGCCCATGACTCATAGTGATCTTACGCACAATAGCTGTAAACCTTGCCCTATCCTGAGCTAATCTCACAGTCTCCAACACACATTACTCCATTACCCTAGTCAATGAGTTAATCCATCTCATCCAGGGTCTTCCTTTGCTGCACTGTCCCTCCACCTTTCCAAGCATGATGTCCTTCTCCCTTCTCCAAGGACTGGTTCCTCTTGGCAACAGGGCCAAAGTATGTCAGAGGGAACTTCATAAGTCTAGCCTCCAATGAGCAACTTTGTTTCACCTTCTCCAGGACAGAGCTATGTGTTCTCTTGGTAATCCATGGAATGTTTGATACTCTTTTCCAGTACCACATCTCAAAGGCGTTGATCCTTTTTCATCATCCTTCATAGCAGGTAAATGCATAGATCATGGCCTGGACCAGGTGCCCCTTAGTATCTAGACTGACATCGCTGCTCTTCAATGCTCTTGAGAGGTACCAGACAGCAGATTTTCCCAGTACAATTCTTCTAAATGCTAGTCAAAATTTTTTTGTGACCCACACAGTCAAATGTCTTTGCATAGTCAATAAAACACGGAACAGCAGGCTGCTGCATGGTGATTTGTGGTTGTGCATTTAGATGTTGGTGAGGATTGCGAACTCCTGCAGCATATTTATACTGTGGCACAGTGCGGACAAAAGAAGTAGCTACAGCAGCAGCAGCCGCAGGATGGGGACCCATGGTCTGTGCCGATGCGTTAGCAACATGTTGTGTTGACATAACTTGTGGAACTTGTGAAGAAGCTGGTCTCATGGTACTAAAAGGTGGTCTAGGAGCAGCTGGGCGGATAGCACTGGTAATATTTTGGAAATGTCCCTCCTCAAGAGCAAAAGCAAATGTTGGGTGAAAGGCTGTTTCTTCTTATTCAAGCCATGCACCATACATTGGATGGTAAAATCACTGGCATGTTACTGGAGATTGATAATTCAGAACTTCTTCATATACTTGGGTGTCCAGAGTTTCTTTGTTCTAAGGTTTATGAAGCTGTAGCTGAACTACAAGCCCACCAAGGTAAGAGGCTGCCCAGAAAATAGTTAACAGTGTCACTGATGTTCCAACTGTTTAAAATGATCAGGGACAATGAAAGAAAACTCGTGCTTCACCGAAGACAAAGAACTAAACATCAAAAAACTTATATATTGTGGAAAAAATATTGCAAAATACAAAATAAAAAAAAGAAAGGAAGCTTTGAACCTTATGTACTGAGCAGATGCTGAGGCTAGCACGTGCTAGTCCTAGATTACTTACCCATTTAAAAACAAAAAAAAAAAAAAGAGGGAAAAATAGTAAGATATAAAAACAAATTAAGGTTTTATAGACCCTGGGAAAAAGAATTTTCAGCAAAGTACAAAAATTTAAAGCACTCCTTTCTTTAATTTTGTAATTCTTTACTGTGGAATACCTCAGAATGTCAGTTCTGTTTTAGGTAACAGAATTGATGACAGAGCAAGGAAACATAATTTGGATTATAAAATTCTTGCTTTAATAAAAATTCCTTAAACCATGAGGGGGGAAAAAAGGCACACCACAGATAGACACTCCTCTGGTACTCTCTTCTTTCAGCCAAGATCCATCTGATATCTGATGCCATGATGTCCCTATGACAGCCTCTTCTAAATTCAGCTTATATTTCTGGTAGTTCTCTATGTACTATTCCAGTTGTTTTAAGATAATCTTAAGTAGGATTTTGCTTGCATGTGATATTAGTAATATTGTTTGATAATTTCCACACTCTGTTAGATTACCTTTTTTTTTTTTTGGAATGGAAATGAATATAGATCTCTTCCAGTCAGTTGGCCAGGTAGTTGTCCTCCAGATTTCTTGGCACAACCTCAGAAGCACATCCAGGGTGGCATTTGTTTGTTGAAATATTTCAATTGGTATTCTAGCAATATCTGAGACCTGGTTTGAGAAGACATACCGATGTAAGAAACATGCAAGAAATTAGAGTTAGGAAAACAAAGAGTAGGAACATGCTTCACATTTGTAATGCTGAAAGAACAATTTAAGCCTCAATTTGTAACACTAACATTTTCTATAGGCAAACTCTTTTTTTATCCCTTTATAATTGTGATTTTAACTGAAGTTATAGAAAAATTGGATTTTTATTCACTCATTGTTGCACATTTTCTCTCTACTCCCCTGCCAGTTCACATTTTTTTAAAAAATATTCATTCACTGTTTTATAATATCCCACCCCACCCCCAAGCCACTTTGCTGTGGGCTTCTTATTCTGGGCTGTTTTCATACAGATAATGCTTAATCATATATTCTCTTTAAACAGTTCTTTCCTTCTACTGTTCCAATAAAGTGTTCATTATTTATCCTCTCTTTTCTCAGTTTCCCCCAACCCACATGTCAGTCCTGTTTTATATCAGTGATATTGAGCAGTATTTATCCTTTTGTGGCTGAGAGAATTTACTCAGAATAATGTCCTCCAGGGTCATGTATTTTTGTAATATTTTACATGTTCCTTGTTTTTTGGTGCTGCCAAGTATGCCATTGTGTGAATATACTCTAGTTTTTCTTATCCATTTGTTAATGGGCACTTGGGTTATTTCCATCTCTTTACTATTGTGAATAATGCAGAAATAAATATGAGTGTACATATACCTGTTTGGGTGGTAGCTCTGGTTTCTTTAGAGTATATTCGTAGTAGCTGAACTGCTGGGTCAAGTATTATTTCTATTTCCAACTTCCTGAGAAAGCGTCAGACCACCTTCCATAGTGGTTGTAACATTTTACATTCCCATCATCAGTGAATAAGAGTTCCAATCTCTCCACAACCACACCAGCATTTGTTGTTTGCTGCCCTGTTGACATATCTGATAAGGGACTTATATCTAAAATTTATATAACACTCTAGAACCTGTACAAGAAAAATGTAAATAATCCAATCACAAAATAGACACAGGATATGAATAGGCAGTTTACTGAAGAGGACACACAGATGACAAACAGACACATGAAGAAATATTCAAAATTCCTACCCATTACAGAGATTAAATCAAAACAGCTATGAGATACTATCTCATTCGAACAACAATAGCAAAGTTCTATAGGCAAAATCTTGAATGATGCAGGAAACATCAAAAGCAGAAAGAAGAGTGAGCTATATATCAAAACATTATTGTAGAATGAGTATAAGGATCCAAGGGAGGTAGGAGTGGCGGGGGATAATTAATCATGGAATTATACAATTTGATGTGGGTGGTGAGGGAAATTGGAAGATTCAGTTCTTGAAAACAATCTATTCGAATTTTGTAAATAAACTACTATTAAAAGTCAACTTGGGGAGGGTAAAAGGAGGGAGAGGGGCTAAAATATATGACAATGAATGAAAATCTAACTTTTCTGTAAACTGTTGTTGTTAAGTATCATCGAGTCATAGGCAACTCATAGTTACCCTGTGAACGAAAGACCTGGACTCTTTTGTAACTTTCATCCTTTCTCCATCTCCATAGGGTTTCCAAGAGACAAGCTATTTCCGAAGTGGATACCAGTCCTGCTTTTAAGCTTGTTTGAATAGGAGAGCTCCATAGAACACTGTCCACCATGGATAACCATTCTTGCATTTGACACATCAGTGTCCCAGTGTTCAGCTTCACAGCAGCCACAAGTTACCTCTCTGTACAGCAAGTGGACAGACCAGGGCTATATGACCTAGAAGAATGTTTCACCAAAATCAATTAAAGACAGGCCTGAGGGCCACGGATTAGAGTTACCCACCTTTGGCTTGGTAGCATCACTTTCTACCCACTAGGCCACCTGACCTCTCTCTATGTGGTTGTTGTTGTTAAGTGCCGTCGAGTTATAGGAGACTCATAGCAACACTATGAATGAAAGACCTGGACACTGGTATAACTTTCATCCTTTCTCCAGGTTCATAGGGTTTCCAGAGACAAGTTATTCTGGATGTGGATGCCACTCCGACTTCCAAGCTTACTTGAATCGGGGAGCTCTACCAAACACTGTCCACCATGGGTAACCATTCTCACATTTGATATATTAGTGTCACAGTGTTCAGCGTCACAGCAACCATGAGTTACCTCTCTGTACAACAAATGGACACACCAGGGCTATACGACCTTTGTTAGAATCACAAATAAAATTTAAAAAATATTAAAGAAATAATTAGTAGACATTGAATCATTTCAGGAAGTAACATATGATGAAGAATCAGTATTACTGAAGAAAATTCAAAGTTTGCTGAAGTCATTGGCAAATAACAAGTTCTCAGGTATTGCTGTAATAACAACTGAAGTGTTTAAATATGCGGATACAACCCTGGATGCACTCACTAGTCATAGTCAATAAATACAGAAGTAACCTGGTCAATTGTCCACAAGAGAGTAAAAAATTATAGAAGCTACCTAATCAACTGACTTGAAGAAGAGATTCATACTTGTTTTCATTCCAAGAAGGGTGATCTAACAGCCTATGGAAATTATTGATGAATATCCTTAATATTCTATGCAAATAAAATCTTGCTAAAACTTATTTTAAAGTGACTGGAATAGTATTTCATAAAAGTCAACTAAAAGATGCAGATTCTCCAGTGGTTGACATATTTACGTGTATATTTTTTACACTTTTTTTTGTACATTTGGGATCTTCATGTATTGTGTTAAAAATTAGGCAATAATAACTGACAACTGAGTTTTATTAATTTTTTTTGTTAGAGAACAACATTTTTAAAAACTAAGCAATAGATGCAAATATAATTCTGAAGATTGGAAGAGAAAATTATTACATGAGATACTGACATTATTTACTAACCAAATTTAAAAATCAAGTCTCAGAGCTGTTAAATCCTTGCAAGTACATGTTGAATAAAAGGATTCAATAAAATGGAATCTTTGTAGAACCTGGTGCAATATATAAATGGAGAATAGACTCTAATAGGAATTATTATTCTATGTGAATTATTCAAAATAAAAAAAAATGCTGAGGACTTTATGAGGAAGAATATGGCATTAAGATTGGAGGGAGACTCCTCAACCTGTATTATACAAATGACATAATCTTTCTTGCTGAAACTGAAGAGGATTTGAAGCATTTGCTGCGGTAGGTCAAGAACTGTAGCCTTCAATATGGATTGCAATTGAACACCAAGAAGACAAAGATTCTCACCACTGGGCCAATTGTCAGCACCATGATAGACAAGAGGAGATTGAAGTTGTTAACAATTTTAGCTTGCTTGGCTCCTCAGTCAATACTCTTAGCACCAGCAGTCAGGAAATAAAAAGACAGATTGCATTAGAAAAATCTGCTGTCAGGGACCTCTCTAAACAACTTAAGAGAAACAATGTCCTTCTGAAAACTAAACTGTGCCTGGTTTAGATCACTTGCTTGACAATGACTAAGATGACAGAAGAGGAGCTGACAATCTTTGAGTTGTGATGCTGGAGCAGAGTATTGAACATACCATGGACCACCAAGAAAACAAACAGGTCTTTCCTGTAGGAAGTGAAACTTAATAGCTTTATGTTGGCAAGGATTTTGAAGCTCCATCTCACATACTTTGTTGTTCAGGGGAACTCATCCTTGGAGGACATCATGTTCAAAGGGTGGAGGGACAGCACAAGAGAGGAAGGTCCTGCATGAGATGGATTGTCTCAATGACTAAGGTAATAGGGGGAGGTGTGCCAGAGAAAGTAGAATTGGTGTCAGAAGAGTGAGATTTGCTCATGATAGGGCAGAGTTCAGAGCTATTATGCAAATGCACAGAGTAGCTGTAAGTTGCAATCGAACTGATGGTACATAACAAAACTATATCTATCATCTATCTATCTATCTATCCATCTCTATCTCTTCTATATCTGTATCTATAATTAGATAATTACAT
Organism: Elephantulus edwardii; assembly: GCF_000299155.1. Classification (NCBI taxonomy): domain Eukaryota; kingdom Metazoa; phylum Chordata; class Mammalia; order Macroscelidea; family Macroscelididae; genus Elephantulus; species Elephantulus edwardii. The sequence continues at coordinate 4,081,085 of NW_006399910.1, read as the reverse complement.
TTATTTCAGATAACTAACAATTTTTGCATAATCACCTAAAGTTCTCATATAATATTTTTTATTGCAAGAACTTTTTTGAAACAGAAATAACCTATATGTAAATAGTGTTCTGTATTTTTATATAATAACTGTGGCAAACATAACTATCTATGACTAGGATTCACATAGAATCCAGGCAAGTCTGGGTGCTCCCACTGGACATCATATACTGAATAATATTGTTGTTGTTGTTAAGTTGTTAAGTGCAGTCGAATTGCAGGTGACTCATACCAACCCTATGAAGGAGAGTCCTCAAAGCTTGTGTGTCTTTCATCCCCTCTGCAGGTTAATTGGGTTTCTGGAGGCAAGTTATAAAGGAAATGGATGCCATTCCTCCTTCCAAACTTGTTTTAATCGGGGAGTGCCACCAAACACTGTCCTCATTGGGTAACCAACCATTATCGCATTTGACACATCAGTGTAACAATGTTCAGCCTCACAGCAACCACAAGTTACTGCTGTACAGCAAGTGGACACACCAGGAATATATGACCTAGAGGAATGTTTGAACAAAACAATGAAAGATAGGCCTGAGGGCCGTGGAATATTGCAATAAATTTCAAATTATGTACAGAAAATATTTTTCCCAAATCTCTCTGAAGCATACAGGATTATAATAACTATTGCTGTGCCAAGTTAAAAAAAAAAAAAGACAGGACTTGACCTAAATTGAAGAAATATTCAAAAGAGCCTGTGGCATAAAGGACATCATTGTTATTGTCAGATGGTCTTGAACTCGAATGCAGAGAATACTAGAGAGATGTTTTCTTATCTTGTATCTGATTATGCTAAAACATTTGACAGTGTGGATCATAACAAACTATGGTTAACATTAAGAAGAATGTGAGTTCCATAATACTTAATTTTGTTCACTCAAGAACTATACATAGACCCAGAAATAGTTGTTCCAACAGAACAAGTGCATGGTTTAAAATCAGTAAAGGTACATGTAAGGGTTGCATTCTTTATATCTATTAAAACCATGTGCTGAGAAAATAATTTAAGAAAAGGGATTATACAAAGAACGTAGCTTCAGGATTGAAGGATGATTTGTTAACAACCTGCATTTTGGAGATAATACAATCTTGCTTGCAGAAAGTGAAAGACTTGAAACACTTATTGTAGAAGATCTAAAACTACAATTGACGACTTCAGTGCGACTTACACCTTAAAAGAAAAAAAAATTCTCACCACTGCATCAGTTGGAAACATTGTGTTACATGGAGAAAATATTGAAGTTGTCAAGGTTCTCATTTTACTTGGATCCACACCCACGCACATGGTAGCAATAGTCAGGCAATCAAAACCACATGCTGCACTGGGGAAATCTGTGAATTTCTAAAGAACAGAGATGTTGGTTTCAAGAATAAGGTATGCTAAATCTAATTTTTGATGCTTTCTATCATTTCCTAATACATCTGAAAATTAGACAATAAATAAGGAAGACCAGAGAAGGAGTGATGCCTTTGAATTGTGGAGGTGGTGAAGAGTATTGTACTGCCAAAATTTGTGGTGTTTGTGAAGAGAATTGGATTGCCACAAAACCAAACAAATCTGTAGTGATGGGACTGCAAGCATTGTGCTCCTCACAGGCAAGAACCGTGGAACTTCACTTCACTACTTTAAGCATATTTTCATGAGAAATCAGTTCTTAGGGACGTCATGCTGGGAAAGGTGGAGGGTCAGTGAACGAGAGGAAAACTGAAAATGATGGATTGGCACTGAAAATGATGGATTGGCAGGATGACCATCACAGTGTGTCTGAGCATGACACAGATTATGAGGATGATACATAATAGAACAAGATTCAGATCTTTTATTCATAGGGATCTATAAGTCATAATCAACTTCAGGGCACTTAACAACAACAACAACATCTCAGGTAGGTAAAGTAAACCCAGTCAGAAAATGGAGCCAGTTCCCTTGGAGAACTAAAATAGGTTAGGAGTAGACTTGTTATTTGGCTGGGATCACTTCCGTGCACACTCAATACAATAGCTCTTACTGTAAAATTAAGCTGTAAAGACCCATGATGTGAGTAATCTTAAGGCTACTATTATTATTAATAATAATCTTGATAAACTTTATTGTTGTTAAGTTCTAGTAAGTCAACTTTGACTCATAGCAACAGCTATGAACAACAGTACTGAATCTTGTTGTATCCTGCACCATCTCCATGATCTCTGATATGTATTAGGTGCACCTCAATTTTTAACTGATATCCTTGTTTCTTAGTACTTTGAAGAGGTCTTTGATGTCATATTTCGCCAATGCAATATATCTTTTTATTTATTTACTGTTGTTACCAGCGGTGTTGATCATGGACTCTAGAAAAATGAACTCCTTGATAATTTCAATCTTTTCTCTATCACAATGTTTCCTATCAGTCGCATAGTGAGAATTTTGGTTCTACTGATGTTGAGATGTAATCAGTATCGAAGGCTGAAATTTTTGTTCTTTTATAGCAAATGTGTTTCAAGCCTTCTTTGCTTTCTGCAACCAAAGTGTGTCTTGTGCATAACACAGGTTGTTGATGAATCTTTCTCTAGTTTAGATGCCACATTTTTTCTTCATATAGTCTATCTTCTTGAATTATTTGCTCAGAGAACAAATTGAATAGTTATGAAGAAATATTCAATACAGCTTTCCTGGTTTAAAACAATGCAGTGTTCTCTTGTTCTGTTCTGACAAATGCTTATTGGTCTCTTTTTAGGTTTCACACAAGCACAAGTAATCTCATACTTCTTAATGTTATCCTTAATTTGCTATGACTCACACAGTCACTTTTGTGTAGCTAATAAAGCACAAATAAAAATCTTTCATTATTGATAGGCTTACCTTTTTACTTCCTAATATTCTACTGATGACTGTCTACATTTTTTATAAAAGACTTAGAGAGGATCTTTGTTTCACGTTTTCTTTCTACTGAAACCATAGTAAGGTGAAAATCTGCTCAGAAGGTTACTCCATTTTGTGTGAATGCATCTGGATTAAACCTTCTTATTTCCAGGATATTACTCCCCCAAAATGTCCTATTTGTTTAGCAAATGGATTTATAAATCTCTGTATATAAACAAAGAACAAGAGGACACCAGAGAGGGAAAGAAAGAGAATAGAGAGTATATGAGATTCTTTCTAGTGGAGTAAGTATCAAGAAAGACAGCAGCTTATGAGTTCAGTAATATGCCTTATCTCTGGTCTCCACTCCATATGCACCTCACAGCTGGCCAGGCTACTGGAGGAGCTTACTGTAGAAGAAAACATGCTGGGTCTGAGATAAAACACACCTGCTCTTCATTGCTTCCTTCTGGGATTTCCTATGCTAAACAGGATCATCTCTTTTTCAATAAATCCTAAGCTCCAATGTGTGAATCTGGCAGGCCATGGAGCCAGCATTAAAGAAAACCATAATCCTTAAAGGAAAAACAGATGAGACATTATTTCGAGGGGGTGGGGGGTGAGTTGCATTTGTCTATTTGTATTGTGAAAAAAAAAATCCCGATATTTATATTTGGGATAAATCTTGGAATAATATAAACTTTACTCTGATTGTTATAGTTTTCTTTAATTCTGGCATCCACAGCTTGTCATATTCACACGATGAATATGTGTGGCACCAGTATCCTTGACACCAGCAGTTAGGAAATAAAAAGACCAGTTGCTTTGGGAAAATTTGCGGTCAAGGAACTCTCCAGAATGCTCAAGAGAAACGATGTCACTCTAGAGACTAAAATGTGCCTGATCCAGGTCATGATCCTCTCAATCACCTGCTACACAGAAAAGAGATGGACAATGACTAGAAATAAGAAAAAAAGAATTGATGTCTTTGAGCTCTGATGCTGGAAAAGAGTATTTAACATACCACGGTCTGCTAAGAGAACAAACAAGCCTGTGCTGGAGACGGTCAAGCAAATTTGCTTCTTGGAGACAAATAGTGTGAAGTTCCATCTCAGATACTTTAGCCAAGGAGGGACCGGTCTGTGGGTCTGTGGAAAAGGACATCATGCTTGGAAGGTTAGAAGGTCAGTGCAAGAGAGGAAGACACTGGTTTAGATGGATTGACACAGTCCTGTGGCAATGGAGTCAAGTGAGGTTAGTTCAGGATTGGACAAGGTTCAAAGTCATTGTTCATCTGCTCTCTGTGAGCAGTAGTTGTTTTAAAGGAACACAGAAACAACAACAAACATACCTACTAGTCTTACTATGCCATCACAAGCTTGAAGAGACTTACAGGAAAAAAAATAAGCAAAATTTCAAAAGACTCCAAATTAGCACTCAGTGTTAATTGAGTTAATTAATACAGAGATTCTGAAAACAAAATTGTTAGAAAGACCTACTATAAATGTTAATTGGAAAATAGTAATTTTTCCATCTTAAAATTAAAGGGCATTTCTTACTTATGAGAATTAAAAACAGAAAACAGATCACCTATGTAAAAATGCATCCCAGGTTCGTATTTGTGTCCTTTCTACCCATGGATTAAAGAATCACTAAAGATAACTAAATAGTTCTTTGATATATATGTACAGTTTGCCTGATAAATGTACTGTTTCACATTGCCTTAGAAGCTGTTATTGAGCATCACTGGTTTGTGAATCAGAATAACAGAGAGTAGAGGAGAGTACAAAGATCATAACGCTATGATATATAACTTTCTTTCAGTTAGAGAATTTTTCCAGAGCCTAACTTAACTAATCTTTCGTGAGTAGATGTAGCTGCTTTTGTCCTTTGCATATTTACTCTTGTGTGTGCATTTTATGACTTAAAATTCACAGGAAACCTTAGCTGGGGTCATTCTATGTCCTGGAGTTATTTCTTCTTCAACCATATGTTTTAATACTTATTTGGTCTAAAAGCCTGGTTTACAATGAAGAAAAAATGGAGCACATTTGGATTGAACATAACTGTGGTTCATAGATGGTGGAAATGGAATGGAGGTGGAAGACAAGTTCTACATATTCTATCAAGCTACTACCTTTTGAAATTATCTGCTCCGCTCTCTTGCATTCTCACTTCTTCACTCTACTTTACCTCCTTCATATTATAGAATAGGTTCCATTCTAACGTGCTTCTGTTTTTCAAGTCAAGATCCACCTGATGTTAGCCATAACACCTTTCCCATGTCCTTTTCTGAATCTAGCTTCACACACACACACACACACACACACACACACACACACACACACTCTTTCTTAATAGGGTCACATGAAATCAGGATTTCCAAGCTTTGTACACGGAGGCACTTTACCAGAAAGAATTGGCTGACACAAGAATTTCAAGAAACAACATATGATCAAGAGCCTATCATGATTAAGAGGAAGTTCAAGCTGCTCTGAAGGAACTGGCAAAAAACAAGGCTCTGGGAATTGATGGAATACTCATTGACGTATTTCAGCCAAAAGATGCTTCCCTGGACTCACCCACCAGGTTATACCAAGAAATGTGGAGTACAGTACCAGGCCAACTGACTGGAAGAGTTATTCCTGTTCCAAAAAAAAGGTGAGTGTGGAAATTATCGAACAATATCACTAATATCGTACAAAAGCAAGATCTTGCTGAAGAAACTGAAAAGGACATGAGATGTTTGCTGCAGAAGGTCAAGAACTGTATTCTTCAATGTGGATTGAAACTCAACATCAAGAAAACAAAGATTCTCCCCACAGGGACAATTAGTAGCTTCATGATGAACAGAGAAGAAATTGAGATTGTTGGTAACTTTGGCTTGCTTGGTTCCACAATCACTCTTGGCACTAGCAGTCAAGAAATCAAAAGACAAATTGCATTGGGAAGATCTGATGTCAGGGACCTCTTTAGAGTACTGAAGAGCAACAATTTCAGTCCAGAGACTAAGGTGCAACTGATCTAGGCAATGGTCTTTGCAATTACTCACATCTGAGACCTGGACAATAAATGAAGATGATAGAAGAAGGATGATGCCTTTGAGTTGTGCTGAAGAGTGCTGAACATACTGGCCTGGCAGGAGAACAGAGAGGATGAAAGCAGGGTGTACCCTGGAAACAAGGATATTGAGGCTCCATTTCACATACTTTGGGCACGTGGTCAGGAGGGACTAGTCAGGAGACAATACAGGAGAGGAAGACACAGGATGAGAGATTGGCTCAGTTACTGGAGAAATGTGATTTGGTTTGTCAAAGACAATGAGATTGGCTCAGGATAGGGGAGGGCTCAAAGCAAATGTACATAGGGTTGCTATGAATCACAAGTTACTCTATGACACACAACAACAAAAGCAAGCTTTGTATTTCCCTGGAAGCTCTTAAGTTTCTCAAAGACAATTTCTCTACTTTATAGAACTTTATTTTCTCATGTCTTGATTACACAGGGATTTTTTAGCATGTATTCTTTACCTTATTTTCCAGTTGCCATTCATTATAAATTGATAACAAAGAATATTGGAAAAATACCTAGCCCCAACATGTTATAGTGACATGAGATCCCAAAGGTTTCTGCCAAGGTATATCCTGTTTCTCCAAATAGTTATTCTGAGAAGAATAAGCACTTAGCTTTCAATCACATTTTGCACACGTAGCCCAAATACATTCATATTAAAATTCATCTCACAATTAATTCCTGTTACCTATAACTTCAGCTTAATGTTGTGACTCTAATGTTTAAACAGCTCCAATTTTATAATTTTCCTTCTATATACTTTCTTAAAATTCCTGCCTTTTATTTAGTATCCAAACAATTCTGTATTTGAGGAAAAAATTTGTTGTTTTTGTCATGTGCCTTCAAGTTGCAACTGACTTATACAGTTGAGGCTCCAGTAGTTGTCAGAGATCTAAATAGCATAGGAGGATATTGCCCAAATTTCTCCAGCAAAATTTGTGGAGTTTGATACTGTTCTTTTTTTTTATTTTACATAGTGGATTTGAACTGTCTGCCTTTGTGCCGGCATCACAAATCCGGACCACTAAGCCACCAAAGGAATATACCTTATAAGTACTTATAAATTCCTTACAAGTAGAAGTACTTTTATTTTTCTGGTCAAACAAAACAGCATACATACATCTATAATAAAACATGAGAGAATATAGTTGTATATGTAGAGTTATATAGTTATGAAGATATTCTTTCCATTATCAATATAATGAATTTTTCAGGACATCTATGAACAAAGAAAATGAGTTGATATTGTGGAGTTATAAGTTATAAAAATGAATGTTTCCAGATGTCGAGGGAAGTTTAATCTGTGAGTGAAGACAAGACTTGCAGAAACAAGTACACTGCAACAGATAAAAAAAAGAATAAGTGCCTTGAGTGAACACCCTCAGCTGGGATGACTAGAGAATTCATAGTCAATTCATAAAATATTGTATTAGAATCCCTGGGTGGTGCAAGTGGTTAAGCAGTCATTTGAAACTGGAAGATTAATTTTTCATATTAATGTAATTGTGCCTAAGGGAAGAAAAAGGCCTGGCAATTTACTTCCAAAAGACAACAGACTGTGATAATGCTCAGTCATTAGTAATGCTAAAGAAAAAAATTCTAGTCTTAAATATCTTCTTTTAAATCCGTGAGATTTTTCAAGAGTTAAAATAGACTGTTAATGCCAACTCTTTTGTTTCTTTTGAGGTAAGTGAAATATTAGAAAGACAGGAAACCTAATAGGATTTAACATTGAAGGAGAACTCTGCAGGCAAGATGAACTGGGACTGAAGTTTGGGACAGTTGCCTTCAAATAGACGGAATGGCGCCCTCTAGAGATGAACAGAATTCTCAAAAGATGTTTCAACCATTGGATGAGGATCTAACAGTTTTTGGCTGAGGGTTACTGTTCATACTAGAGGCCACAACAGAGAAAACATTGAAGCTGGCAAAGATGAGATACCTTAGGGCACATAAAACTAGTCAAAGTAAAACTAGTCCTAAGTGAGAAACCATGAAGGTAATCTATCAGCAAGTGGGTCATCAGGAGTGAACATGAAGTATAGAATCAAGAAAAACAGTGGGCTAGCACCCATTTGCATCCGACAGAACTAAGATTGACTCAAATTCTAGAAATGAGTAAGGAGCTCATAGCTGTTAAAAGATCAGGGAACAGGTACGAGTAGAATGATAGCAAGCCATCAAGAGAAGATTGATGTAATAAATTAATCCCAAGGAATATGAGCACTTATCTGATATTGCTTGAATCCACAAAAAACACTCTTCATTTCAGCAGTCAGGAAATCAAACACAAATTGCATTGAGAAAGTCTACTGTCAGATACCTCTCCAGAGTACTGAAGAGTAAGGATGTCAGTCTAGCTGAATATGTGACGTACTTCTAGGAAAGAAGGGTGATTTGTGAGGTCTCTGTACCTCTCCCTGTCTTTAAAATTGTGACTAAAGGACTATAATCATAGGATAGACTTACAATTGCATGTCAAGTAAATTCTTGAGGCTGTTTTGGAATAAACTCATTAGAGCTTTTGCAATAATTAGGTGTGCAATTTGCAAAAGGCTATCCCCAGAAGTGGTCCTAAGAGGATGAGTTGGTCCCATAAAAGGAAGTGACAGCTGGTAGATAATGCCAGAGCTCTGACTTATGCTTTCTGATCACTCACTAGGACATAGTTCTGATGAGCCACCTTATGCTTTGAGCATAGAACCATCCCTTATGAAGAAAAGTGAGAAAAATAGTAACCATATATTTTCTCTTTAAATTGATAGAGTACTTTTAAGATCTCTGCACAATTATCCTTACATCTTTTTAAAGAGCTAATCATTGTGGACATTTCATGCTTTTTATAGCTTTGGGTTAAAATGAATGATGGTAGTCAAGCTCTAATGATCAACTTCACAATAATATTTTCCACAAGTATTTAGGGATGGAACATTAGGCACTGATCTGACATTACTCAACAGTAACAGCATTCTACTATACAAATCGACTGCCTGAGGAAAACAAAAACACAAAGCAAAATTTAATAACAAGGAAAAAGGAAATTAACCATAGAAAAATTTTTATTTTCTCTATTGTTCCTTCTAATTAGAGATATCCTTTCTAAGCTTCTGATGTTCACATGCAGCCTTCAGTCCTACAAGTATCTAGCACTATGGACAGAAGGGATATGTGGTATTAATATTAAGCCAAGGGTTTGTGCAATGGATCTGGACTCTGTGAGGTTCCAGGGCCAGAGTTAAGCTTTTAGTAGTGCTTTGGCTTGAAACAAATGCATCCAAACAAAATAAAAACAAACTCAGAGTACTAAAAAAATATGTGGAGTGAGTTTCTTTTCCCTATAAATCTTTGGGATCACGTTTTTTCCGATTGTTATTCAGTATCCCAAGTCCATTACAAGTAGACTATACTGTTGAGTCAGTATTTTAGCTAAACCCTACAAACAACAATTTTAATATTTGCCTAAGAATCAGGGTTCAAATATGTTATTCATGGGTTTACTCTAAGTCTTATTCAATTCAAGGACACCTATAATAATACTACCGCTTCCTTATCTCAAAAATGACTACATAGTCTCAGCAACCAAAGTTAATACCAGTACAATGACATACTCATAGATCAATGGAAAGTTAGTACCAGTACAATGACATACTCACAGACCAATGGAATAGAGTTGAAAACCCAGAAATAAATTAATCCACTTATGGATAGTGATTTTTTTACAAAATATTACATCCAAAAGATGAGGAAAAGATAGGTTTTCAAAAAGTGGTATTGGCAACGCTGACTAAAAATGACATAAATAGACTGTAAAAAATAACTGAAAATTTACAAGCAGAAGAAGATAAACTATGCAATTAGGATTGTCTAGAAATAAAATCCTTATGTTCATGAAAACAAAAGAAGGCCAAAGTTTCATTGCCAAAGACAGACATGGATTTCTTCCAGTCAGTTGTTAAGTTCTTTTGGGCTATTGACCCTTTAAGGATTATGTAGTACCAACCTTGTCCTTTGTAATGGCTTTTGCTTTGAAACCTATTTTATCAGAGACTAATATCATAATTCCTGCTTTTTTTCTGGTTGCCATTTGCTTGATATATTTTTCCCCATCCTTTTATTTTTAGTCTGTCTTTATCTTCACTTTTCAGGTTTGTCACTTGTAGATAGCATATCAATAGGCTTTGGTTTTTGGGTTGGTTTTTTTTTTTTTCATCTTCTACCCTTTTTCTCTTTAGTGCATCTAAACCATTCACATTCAGTGTAATTATTGAGAAGCAAGGTTTTATTGCTATCAGTTTGTTGAGTTATTCTTGGTGTTGTTCTTGGTTACTTTGGCATGTCTTGCTTTTGGTGATATCTCTGTAAGAAAGACTTTTTGTCAGTGTTACTTGTAATTCTGATCTTATTCTTACAAACTTCTTTAGGTTCTGCTTTTCTAAGAATGATCTTTCCTTCATATTTGATGGACAGTTTTGCTGCTGTCATTTGTATATTTTTAGTATTTGATATAAGCCATTCCAGTGTCTTCTTACTCGTGTGATTTCTGCTGAGAAATAGGCACTTGATTTTATCTGCCTTCCCTTTTAGGTTATTTGTTGTTTCTCCCTAGCTGCTTTCAGAATTCTCTCCTTACTTTTGGTTCTGGTAAATTTGATTCTGATATGCCTTGATGTTTTTCTTTTGGGGTCGATTCTATATGGTGTTCATTCACCTTCTTGAATGTATATTCTTTTTATTATGTAATGAAAAAAAATTCTTCTAGTAATTCTTCCACAACTTTCTCAGTGTCATTACCTGCTTCTTCCTGTTCTAGGATTTCGATTATACACATGTTATTTCTCTTGATGGTGTCCCACATTATTTTCAGGCTTTCTTCTTTTTCCTTCCTTTTTGATTCTTCTTTTTGTTCTAGCAGATAAGTGATGACAATTTTGACTTTTATTGTACTAGTTCTGTGTTCCATTTCTTCAGTTCTGATCAAATGTCACTTCAACATGTTGACAGCATCTGAAACATCAGTCCTCATACTATGGATTGTGATATTTGGCTAAAATGACAATTCTACCAAAGGCATGTTCAATGCAATCCCAATACAGGTACCAATTCCATTCTTCAACAAGATGGAAAAGGAAATTTCCAATTTCATCTGAAATGGAAAGAGACTCTGAATAAACAAAACACTCCTCAAAAAGAGAAACAAGATAGGAGGCATCTCACTCCCTGGTCTATAACCCTACTACCCAGCTGTAGTGGTCAAGACAACATAGTGCGGGTATAGTGACAGACACATAGGTCAGTGGAATAGGACTGAGAACCCACAAATCAGCCCATATACTTATGGTCAACTGATTTTTTTATAAGGAGATGAAGTTAGTTAAGTGGGGAAATGACAGCCTTTTTAACAAATGGTGTTTTGGCAAAATTGAAAAACTATCTGCAGAAAACTCAAGCAAGACCCACATCTCATACAATACACACACACACACACACAAAACCAACTCAAAGTGGATCAAGAACCTAGGATTAAAACCAAGATCTACAAATGTCAGAGAAAAGCTTAGAAGAACTCTAGAAATGCTAATCCACACATGGATAGTCTTTAAAGCATCCTTAAACACATACAATCAGGAAAGAATAAAATAGGTGAATGGGACCTTCTAAGAATCAAATCCCTATGCACACCAAAAAATTTCTCCAACAGAGTAAAAAAGAAAGCCACAGACTGAGAAAAAATGGTGATGAAGGATGAAGTTCAAGTGTCTCTGAAGGAATTGGCTAAAAACAAGGCTCCAGGAGTTGATAGCATACCAACTGATTTATTTCAACAAGCAGACGCTGCCCTAGATGTGCTTAATAAGTTGTGCTGTAAAATCTATAGGACAGGCAGCTGGCCAACTGACTGGAAGAGATCGATATTTGTTCCCATTCCAAAGAAAGGTGACCCAACAGAGTGTGGATATTATCAAACAACATCATTGATATCACATGCAAGCAAGATTCTGCTGAAAATTATCCAAAAAACATTTGGAACAATATGTCAACAGAGAACTGCCAGATGTGCAGGCTGGATTTAGAAAAGGTCGTGGTACTAGGGATATTACAGCTACTTTTAGATGGATCTTGGCAGAAAGCAGAGAATACAAGAAGAATGTCTATATGTGCTTCATTGACTATGTAAAGGCTTTTGACTGTGTGGATCACAACAAGCTGTGGCTGACTCTGAGAAAATGGGAATCCAAGAACATTTGAGTGTGCTAATGTGAAACCTATACTTAGACCGAGAGGCAGCCATCAGAACAGAGCAAGGAGACACTGGATGGTTCAAAATCAGGAAGGGGGTCCATCAGGGATGTATTTTGTCTCCATACCTTTTCAATCTGTATGCAGAAAAGATCATCTGAGATGCTGGGCTGTACGAGGAGGAATGTGACATCAGGATTGGTGGAAGAATTACCAACAACCTGCATTATGTGGATAACACCACCCTGCTTTCTGAAACTGAGGAGAACCTGAAGCGCTTGCTGCAGAAGGTCAAGGACTGCAGTCTTCAATATGGATTGAAGCTCATCACCGAGAAAACAAAGATTCTCACCACTGGGCCAACTGGCAGCATCAGTATGGATGGTGAAGAGATTGAGATAGTTAACAGTTTTAGTTTACTTGGTTCCACAGTCAACACTCTTGGTAACAGCAGGCAATAAATCAGAAGACAAATTTCATTGGGAAAGTCAACTGTGAGGGACCACTCAAGACTACTGATGAGCAACGACTTCAGGATGGAGACTAAGGTGAACCTGATCCTGGCTATGGTCTTTGCAATTATGTGCTATGCATTGGAGAACTGGCCAGTGAATAGGGATGATAGAAAAAGAATTGATGCCTTTGAGTTGTGGTGCTGGAGAATAGTGTTGAATATACAATGGACTGCTTGGAGAACAAACAGGTTTGTCCTGTAGAGGGTGATGCCAGAATGCTCCTTGGAGCCAAGGATTCTGAAGCTTCATCTGACATATTTTGGGCATATTGCAAGGAGGGATTGGTCCTTAGAGAGGGACATCATGCTTGGGAGACTGGAGGGATGGCACAGAGAGGAAGACCCTTGGTGAGATGGATCGATTCTGTGAGTGGAGTGGTGGGAATGAGTGTGTTTGAGACTGTGAGGTTGGCACAGGATAGAACGGCATTTAGGGCTCTTTTGCAAAGGGTTGCTATGATTTGCAAGTGACTCGATGGCACATAACAACGAAAATGACATGTCTGATAAGGGACTTAGAATTTATAGGATACTCTAACATCTTAAAAAGATAATGGTAAACAATCCAATCACAAAATAGGCAAAGGAAATAAACAGACATTTCATCAAAGAAGACGTTCAGATGGCAAACAAACACATGAAGAGTGTTCAAGATCTCTAGCTTTAAGAGAGATGCAAATTAAAACAACCATGAGATATTATCTTACCCTAATAACAACAGCAATGGTCAATAGAGCAGCAAACAACAAATGCTGGCGAGGTCATAGAGAAATTAGAACCCCTATTAAATATTGTGGAAGTGTAATATGGTACAACCACCCTGGAAGGCTATATGGCACTTTCTCAAAAAGTTGGAAATAGAAATATAATTTTATCCAGCAATAGCACTACTGAGAATATACCATATAGAAACTAGAACTGTCACCAAAATAGATCTATGCTTATTGCTGCACTGTTCACAATAGCAAAGAGATGGAAACAACCCAAGTGACCATCAACAAATGAATGGGTAGAGAAGGTGTAATATATTCACAAAGTGGATTACTACATAGCACTGAAAAAACAGGAACTTATAAAATATTATACAAAATAGATGACCCTGGAGGACATTATTCTGAGTGAAATATCTCAGTCACAAAAGGACGAATACTGCAAAATGTCATTGTTCTAAACCAAGACTAGAATTTAGGGCTGGGGGACAACTAAGAAAGGAGGGGATAAATAATGCTCACTGCCTTGAAACAGATCAGGGAAGGAACTGTTTAAAAAGAATATATGATTAGGTATTATGTTCGTAACAAAGGTCCAGAAAAAGAGGTGCACATCAACGTGGACGGGGGAAGGGAGGGAAGAAATTGTGTAACAATGAATGAATATTTTAAAGAGAAAAGTAAACTAAAGGAGAGAGGTGTTGTTGCTGTTATGTGCCATTGAGTCGCCTGTGACTTATAGTGATCCTATGTACATCAGTCCTCTGTCCTGTAACAACCACACTCTCTCTGACACACATCCTGATTACCGCAGTCACTGAATCAATCCACCTCATAGAGGGCCTTCCCCTCCTGCGCTGTCCCTCCACCCTACAAAGCATGATGTCCCTCTCTAAGGACCCTTCTTACAACATGACCAAAGTATGTTAGATGGAGCCTCAGAATCCTTGCCTCCAAAGAGCCACCCAGTTTAACCCTTTCTGGGATTAATCTGTTTGTTTTCCTAGCAGTCAATGGTACCCTCAATACTCTTCTCCAGCACCACAGTTCAAAGGCATCAATTCTCCTTCTACCCTCCTTAGTCATTGTCCAACTCTCTGATGCATAACAAGTGATAGCAAAGACCATGGCCTGTATCAGATGCACCTTAGTCTCCAGAGAGACACCATTGCTCTTCAGTATTTTTGAGAGGTCCCTAACAGCAGACTTTCCCATGGTAATACATCTTTTAAGGGAGAGAGTAGGGAGGAAAAAGTGCAACAGTGAATGATTGGAAACACATGTTTTCTGTAAACTTTCTTTAAAATCACAATAAAAACTGCAGCAGAAATTCAACTAGTTTCTCCAAAAAAAAAAAAAATCACAATAAAATTTACAAAACCAAAGAAAATGAAAGGAAAGAAAAGGAGTAAGAAAAAAAATGTACAGGCTGTGTAAAACTATTTTGCAATGACACACCTCACTACGTATGTGTGATATGTGTATCTAAAAGGGAATTATCAGAAGTTCAAGCAGGATTTAGAAGATGTTGTGGTATCAGGGGTATCTTTGCTCATGTCAGATGGATCCTGGCTGAAAGTAAAGAATACCAAAAGAATGTCTACTTGTGCTTTATTGACTAGGCAAAGGCATTTTACTGTGTGGATCATAACAAGTTGTGGCTGACATGGAGAAGCGTGGGAATCCCAGAGCACTTGATAGTGCTCATTCAGAACCTGGACCAGGCCCAGGAAGTTGCTGTGTTAACAGAGCAGAGGAGCCTCAAATGATTTAAAATTAATAAGGGAGTTTGTCAGGGTTGTATTCTCTCTCCATACCTATTCAATCTCTATGCTGATCAAATTATTCTAGAAATTGGAATCTATGAAAAGGAATGTGGTATCAGGATTGAATGGAGAATTATTAACAACTTACATTATGCAGATGACACAACCTTGCTTGTTGAAAGTTAAGAGGACTTGAAGTAGCTGTTGCAGAAGATGAAAGAATGCAGATTTCAGTATAGATTCCATTTCAATGTCAAGAAAACAACGATTCTTACCACTAAACTGATGGGCAACATCATGATGAAAGGAGTGATGATTGAAGCTGTCAACAGCTTTATTTTTCTTGGATCCAAGAATAACACCCTTGGACCAGCACTCAGGAAATAAGGATACACATTGCCTTGAGAATATCTACAGTTAGGGACCTCTCCAAATTGTTGAGGAGTGATGATGTCAGTTTGAGGACTAAGGGGAGTCTGATTCAGGCCATAGTCTTTCCAGTTACTTGCTATGCATCTGAGAGCTAGACAATTAATAAGGATGACAGAAGAATTGACACTTTTGAGATGTGGTGCTGAAGAAGAGCAATGAACATCCCATGGATATGTCTTGGAGAGGATGCAGCCAGGGTGCTCTTTGGAAGCAAGAATAATGAGGCTTCATCTTACAAACTTTGGGCATGCTGCTAAGAGGGGCTATTCCTTGGAGAAGGACATGATGCTGAGAGGTGTGGAGAATTGCCAAAGGAAAGGAAGACCCTCAACCAGTGGATTGACATGGTGACTGCTGAGTGTCAGAAAGTGTGAGGATAGCACAGGGTAGAATAGAGTTCAAATCTTTTGTTCATAGGGTCATTATGAGTCATACTAAACTCAACAGCACCTAATATCAACAATAACAACAACCTGACTAATCTCTAAAATTTGTAGAATATTACAAAACATTGTCATGAAAATGACAAACAACCAAACCAACCACTTAGGAAATTACCTCATTCACTCATCTATTCAATTCTAACTCAATTGGACTTCTTGGGATATAGATCACAAAAGGAAGAGACTGTGCCTCTTTCTTCAGAAGATTTTTTGTAGATTGAAAATTCCAGAGACATGTGGCCTCTGAGTTAATATGGACAAGTTGCTACTAAATAAACTTCCAAAGAACAGAGAACATGCAAAGGCATTTCATCAAAGAAGACATATGGACAGACAACAAACTCATGAAGAAATGTTCAGGATCATTATCTATTCTTATTGCCATTGAGTCAGAATTGACTCATAAATAACAAGCATTCAGATGCAGCATATTGCAAGAGAGGATATTGTCTATTTTTTCTCATAGAGAGCTGCAAGTGGATTTGAACAGCCAAAGAGGCACTAGAGTTGGCTAAGTAGCACAAAACAAAGATGAGATATCATCTTGCCCCAGCAACCATGTTGTTGTGTTAAGTGCTGTCGAGTTGTAGACAACTCATAGTGACCCTTTGAATGAAAGATATGAACACTTGTATAACTTTCATATTTTTCCTAAGTTCTTAGAGTTTTTGGAAGGAAGCTATTTCAGATGTGGATGCCATGGCTGCTTTCAAGCCTGTTTTAATCTGGAAGCTCCACCAAACACTGTCTATAATGGGTAACCTTTATCACATTTGTCAAATCAGTAACACAGTATTTGGCATCACAGCAGATATGAGTTACCTCTGTACAGCAAATTGAAATACCAGTGCTATACCACTAAGTGTTTGGCCAAAAACAATAGCAAAGTTCAATACTAGGTCATTAGAGTATTCTAAAGTTCATTAAATCAGCAAACAAAAAATGGAACTATCATGCATAGTTGATGAGAATGTTTAATGTTGAATTCACTATGAAAAATGGTTAGATAATTCTTCAGTAAGTTGAATAAGAAAAGTCATTTGGTCCCAAAATTACTATCTTATTTATATATTTCAAAGGAAAAAATACTGTTATTCAAATGAACACATGCACACCAGTGTTCCATCATGATTGCAATAATTATTATTATTTGCAATAGCAAATAAACAGAAGCAAACCAAGTGTCTGTCAGTGGATGATATGAAAACTGTGGTACATTTACACAATGGAGTACTATGCAACGATTTAAAACAATGATGAATTAACTATACACTGCACAATACAGATGCATGCAGAAGACATTATGCTAAGAGAAATAAGCCAGTAACAAAAGTACCATGATGGTATAATACTACTATTATATAAATAAAAGAATGTATTTACATTCAGAATCATTCTTGGATGGTTTTAAGGTATGGAAATGGAGCCAGAAGGGAATAAAAATTAATTAAGGAGTGTGTTTAGTAAAGAGAAGGGCAAGATATGACAAGAGGTTGACTAGATAATGTAGCAAATTACTGACAAGAATCACCTATAATTATTGACATAAAATATAAATTAAATAATAAAAATAAAATCAGAGCCATTTGGAGTATAAATAGAACAGTCTGAAAGCAGAGACCTTGTCAAAGCTTTGGCAGAAGTTTGGCATCCATATTGGATTTTTAAAAGCTGCCTTTTGAACTAATAGTTCTTTTAATCTTGATAGGGAATATTCCTTTCCTGTGAGGTCTGACAGGTTTAAAATATCACAAATTGTTCCCAAAGAGCCTGTTTCTTTTTACTAAAAACTTAAGGTATGTTAGCCTGAGTCTAAGGACCTTGACATATAACATTATTAATAGTTATTTATAGTGAACCCTCCAAAATTATACGTTACTGAAAAGCAATTTTACTAGTAAATTACTGGAAGAATCTATCTTCTTACAGTTCTGGGACAATCCTGTAGTAAATTAAAAGGCAAAGATCATTGACTAATCTTTCTATCCCATTTTTGTGCTATGCACCTATCCCTGACAAATTTTCACTTATAGATATCCCAATTTTTGCTCTTCTAGATGGTTTTTAGTCAATTATGAGTTGTCTAACCTTTTGTTCCTGTTCCATCAGTACAAAAATAAAGCTTTTATCTGGTGAGCAGCCATTTTCATTCTGTGTCATTGAGCATCATCAGCCCAGATTGTTCCAATTCTTCATTCAATCTCTTTTTATTTACATAGTCTATATGATATGCAGAACAGATTATCTGGGAGGCTGGTCTCTATGAGGAGAAATGTGGGGTGAAGATTGGTGGACGATTTCTCAACAATCTGCGTTATGTGGATGACACAACTCTGCTTGCTGAAACTGAAGAGGACCTGAAGCGCCTGCTGCGGAGCATCAAGGACTGCAGTCTACAATATGGATTGAGGCTCAGTGTCGAGAAGACAAAGATTCTCACCACTGGACCAATTGGCAGCATCAGGATGGATGGTGAAGAGATTGAGATTGTACACAGCTTTAGCTTGCTTGGCTCCATAGCCAACAGTCTTGGCACCAGGAGCCAGGAAATTAAAAGGCTTATTGCCATGGGAAAGTCTGCTGTTAAGGACCTCTCCAAAGTACTGAAGAGCAATGGTATCTCTCTGGAGAAGAAGGTGCATCTGATACAGGCCATGGTCTTCGCAATCACTTGTTATGCATCAGAGAGTTGGACAATGACCAAGGAGGATAGAAAGAGAATTCATGCCTTTGAGCTGTGGTGCTGGAGAAGAGTATTGAGAATACCATGGGCTGCTAGGAAAACAAACAGATTTGTCCTGGAAAGGGTTAAACTGGGTGGCTTCTTAGAGGCAAGGATTCTGAGGCTCCGTCTAACATACTTTGGACATGTTGTGAGGAGAGACAGGTTCTTGGAGAAGGACATCATGCTTGGGAGGTTGGAGTGACAGCACAGGAGAGGAAGGCCCTCTATGAGGTGGATTGATTCAGTGACTGGGATAATTGTGATGGGAGTGTCAGAGACAGCGCGATTGGCACAGGAAAGAGCAGAGTTTAGGGCTGTTGTACATAGGGTCACTATGAGTCACAAGTGACTTGACGGCACATAACAACAACAAACAACATATGATTTAATCTACAGCATACCCAGATATGATTTAAAATATCAGCATCATTGCTCTAGCATCTTTGAATACAGCCAGAAATATACAATCTAAAGAGGATAAAACTAATGAATGGGATCTTCTAAAGATTAAATCCCCATGTGCATCAAAACCTTTTTCCAACAGGGCAAAAAGAAAAACCTACTAAGTGGGAACAAACATTTTGTAGTATCATCTCAGACAAGAGTCTCATGGTGAAAGTTAATAGCATAATACTGGGCCTCTACAAGAAAAAGACTGATGATAACCCAATTACAAAATAGGCAAAACACATGGAAATAATTTTCCACAGAGGAAGATACTCAAATGGGTTTCTTTTAAGAGTTTCAATATACTAAAGAAGTGATTAATGTGAGTGAGTGAGTGCAATAACTAGCTAGAAGAATGACCACTAGTTGTGGTATAGGCAAAGGAAGGGAGGGAGGACATGAGGACGTGAAGGGTAAGGAGTTATGTCACACTCAACAGTTCGAGACGCAGAATCATAGTATAAGACATGATACAGGGTCACACAAGGGTCTGTATCTTAGGACAACTTAACAAGAGTGTGGAATTGTTGGAAAGGGTTTACTTCTGAAAAACATGGAGATGCTATCTAGGCTTCCTGAAGATAAGACATTTTGAAAAATTTTACAGATACAGAGTTCTGGAAGGTTTCCCTAGCAGTGGGTTTTCTGGTTTTGGGATATGAGGACAGATACATCAACGACTTGGAGCATGAGCAGCTTATAAAGGGAGTGATTAGAGTTTAAACTTAATTAGGTATGCATGAAGAGAATCCAATAGGACTTCAGCCAGGACCTCCACAAACAGTCATTTAGAGAAAATTGTGCTTTAATAAAAGTCACTGTTGTACAGTGGTTAAAAACTTTGGCTGGCTAACGGACAATTGGTGGTTCAAACAAGTGCATCAGCAGCTCCATGGAAGAAGAATGCTGTATTTTACTTCTGTAATGATTCACAACATTACTTGTGTTGAGGAATGTTGGGGAGGAAGAGAGGGCCTCTGGCCAGGACAGATCACCTAAGCTCCAGGTAAGTGCAAGCCTTCCATCTGCCCTTAATACGGAGTAGAGAAAGCTCTCCTGTGTTTGGCTTGAGAAAGCTTGCCACCTGGGATGTCAACTGCGGCACCTGTTGAGCTGGGAGTGGTCCGCATGAGGATGAGGTTCTCCTAATCAATCTGCATGTCCCATGTCTGTAAGCCCACCGTATCCTGTCTTTCTGTTTACCTGGTTGTGTATAAGTGCGTTGTAGATCCTAATAAAATTGAGCTGGATTGACTCTCTGATCCTCTCCCGGAGTGCTGTATCTCCTTTGTGCTTACCCCATCAGGGTGTCATTGTTAAGTTGCCAGTGAACTGACAGCGACATACCTGTGATATGAGACAATTCTACTTTACCCTATAGAATCATTACAAGTCAAAATATACTTAGCAACAATGAGATTCTGGTTTTGGTATTACAACTAAAGTTAAAGGTAACTGACCATTTGATGCAACATAAACTTTTTTAAAAAAATTGTTGCTATTGTTAGATGTCCTCTAGTTGACAACTGCTCCTATCAATGCTCGGACCAACAGATTAAATCCTTACCTTATCCTATACCATCCTCATGACTTCTGCCATGTTCAAGACCATTGCTAGTCACTGTATAAATCTACCTTATTGACTGTCCCTCTCTCTGTCTGGCTCTACCCTTTCTCTGTATGAGATTTTCCCCCCAAGAACTGTAGGAAGATTAATTTTCTTCATGTTACATTATATGACTTATCTCATATCTGCAGTATGCAAAGTGAGCCCTGGGGTGGATAGGTACATTATCAATCCTAATTATAAATCATAGCTTTGCAATTGTTATCTTCCACTCTCTCGCCTCACCTCCTGCCCAGTCATGAAATTAATATTCTCGGTGGTTGTTGAATTTGTTTTTTCTCTGCAGTGTAACCATTAACTCCCATCCTGTTGTGTTATCCTTCATTAATATCTTCCTAATGGATAAAGTAAGAAATCATTGGTATTTCACTGAGGGATATGGATTGATCTTCTCTGGGTTTTCTAACTTTACAAATCAATTAGAAGATAGTAAAAGTTAAATTAGGATATACTAAAGCAAGTCCTCTCATATAGTTACATCAAGTAATTTTTCACAATTAAACCTATTTTACTCAATTATTCCCTAAGACCATTATTGTAAAAACAGAAGGATAACGAGTAAGATGTGTATAAAAGTACAAAGGGAGAAGAGTAAGGAAAGGAGAATGAGGGTTGAAGAGGGGAGGGGAGTCACAGAGCTTGGTGGATGGAACAACCAGAGGAAGGAATTAGGGAGGTTCCAGTGGGGACGTGAAAAGATGGGGTAATAGTGGGCATAGATCAATACTGATTAATCTTATAAAACACAGTGTGGAAATTATTGTATAAAACACAACGTGAATAAAAGGATGCATAAACCACAATGTATATGAATCAGACACAATATATAAAAATTTTGTAGGTAAGCCAATATTAAATTAACAAAAGAGAAGGGGAGAAGAAAGGAAGATTTTAAGGTTACCAACACTGACCTAGTTGGTACAATAACAAATGGAGAAGAGATTGAGGTTGTTAACAATTTCAGCCTGCTGGGTTTCACAACCAGTCCTCTTGGCATCAGCAGTCAGAAAATCAAAAGATGAAATTGAATTAGGGAAGTTTGCTGTCAGGGACCTCTCCAAAATGGTAAAGAGTAATGATGTTGTTCTAGGGATTGAGGTGCACCTGATTCAGGCTATCATCTTTGCTTGCTATGAATTGGAGAACTGGACGATGACAAAAGAAGTAGATGCCTTTGAGTTGTGGTGCTGAAGGAGAGTATTGGGCATACCATAGTCCACTAAGAAAACAAATAAGTCTGCATTGCAGAGGGTGAATCCAAGTTTCTCCTTGGAGGCTAGGATTGAAACTCATCTCATCTATTTTGGGCACATGGCAAAGAGAGACTAGTCCTTGGAGAAGGACATTATGCTTGGATGGGTGGAGGGACAGAGCAGGAAAGAAAGACTCAGGATGAGATGGGTTGACACAGTAATTGAGATAAAGGTGTAGGTGTGTCAGAGTCAGTAAGACTGGTGCAGGACAGGCTTCAGAGCTATTGTACATAAAGCCATTATGAGTCTCAGGTGACTTGATGGCACATGAAAACTCCAACAACAACAAGAACATGACTAATTACAACAATTTCTATGGTTGTTTTATTACTATTAATTATAGTTTGGCATTTGAATGTACTCAATGGAATGTCTTTCATTTACTTAGCATAAAAAGAAATAGTCATTTGAAGGCTAACAGTAGGAAGCGACATAGTGCTCAAAAGAAGCGCCCTGCTAAATGTCTGTATCATTTCTTTTCCGCCTCTTTTTTGTTTGTTTGTTTACAAATTCTCATATATCATGTTTCACACTATTTTTCATCCACATTGTGTTTTTTACAATTATTATAATTCATTATGTTTTATAAAGTTAATTACCACTGGACCTTGCCCATCATTATCCTATCTTTTCCCTAGATCTTTCCAATTTCCTTCCTCCAACTCTCCACCCACCAAACCCTGTGATTTCACACCTACCCATAATCAACCTTCTGCTACCATTTCGTCCCTCCTTGTTTCCTCATAGATGTTTTACTAATTATACTTCTATTTTTACAATAATTATCTCATGCTGTATTTATCCTTTAAAGACTGAGCTAATTCACTCTCCCAAGTAATATAGCATTTTTTTAAAATTATTGCTTCTGAGTGAGGCATACTGTGTCATTTTTACTCCAACAACCTTTAAATCTTTATTTCACTGTTAAAAAATGGTGAAAAAAAGTCAAATCCTGATCTTCGAATCAGAACATGGAAAACACTTTTGTAAGTCAACTCTTCAGTTTGCACTGCCATGTAAGTGAGATATCATGCACTAATCAACCATTTCACAAGAGTGTGCATTCCTTTCTCTCTGGTTGTTAAAAAAAACAAAACCCAAACAAACCAACCAAAAAGAAAAGCCTGTCTTACTTAAGTATATCCTTTTTAGAGAAATGTTCAGTTGAGAATCTTTGTTCCATTAACACAGTAGGTCAAATGTGTTAATGTGATCTTTAGTAAGTTTGCACACAGAGCCTGCATGCAAAGTGGCTACCACATAGGTAATTTGTTCCACATAGTGGATAGTACAGTCTGAAAAAAGTCTCTGAATGTATGGGAATGTTCATTGGCTTATATGGATTTAAAGCCTGACAATATTTTGTACTCTGCTGTGCTGAATGAACAACAGCTCAGTTCTACTCTGTCCTCTTAAAGACTTTTTGGTCTATTTCTTAGAGCATTTGTAAGGGCTGGAATGCCTGCCAAATAGCCTTGTGATATCAGGGCCCCTAATATCCAATTCATTTGTATATGGCCCCTGTGATTAGAGCAAATTGTTAAAAGTGCCATAAAAAGAATTATTGTAAGGTTATTGAGGTTCGAATAGGTGGTTGATGCCTTAATTAGGCCTGTTAATAGACTCCATAGTGGTGTGTTGTAATAACTGAACAGTCAGATTGGGATTTAGGGTCACTATATTAGTTTGTTGAGTGCTACTAAATGAGTTTTCCTCTTCAGAACCAAATTATAATTTTATAGCTATCTCATAAACTTAACTCAGCTCAAATATTATATAAAAGGCTCAGAGAGGTGCTTATTTACCAGTCTTTGAACCACTAAATTGTAAGCTATACCGCAGACTTCAGTTGATAGAATTCTGGGTCTTGATAAAAGTCCATTTTAAAATATTTCCTAATTAAAATAAAAAAAGATAAATTACTAAAGAGAAACTATAAACAATATGTACTAGTTTCAAAGGGAAAAAAGGGTATTAGGCATTGTACTTTTATTTTAAAGGCTTTTCTTAAACATAAAACCTAAATATTAATATTAAAACTTGACTTCAAAAACTATAAAGCTATTAACAGGATTTTGGTTTTATTTTAAAAAGTGTTAATAATAAAGGTTTCCTATATTCCTTTCATTTGATTTTGATACTTTTTGTATCACTTAATATTTTGTCCATAGAAACCTTTAGTATTACAACTTTAAGGTTAATTTATATCCAGTTCTTCAGCTTGAGAAATATTGAGGATATTATTCATTTTGCTTTCCTAAACTGCAGATATTTGCACATTTAATTACATGATTGTGCTTTGTCTTCTTGAGCAAGAATTTGTCATCTGTCTTACTTCACCATTTTTTCATTCTTTTTATCATCTCAACATTCTAAAGCTTCCTTCTGATACTAACTTTGGTGAGTTTTTAAATTTTTATTTCCCATTTTGTGAATGACATTTTCCTTCTTCACATGTGATATAATCCATGTCATACCATGACTGATCAATACATCGTTCTATTCTTTAGATGGTTTCTAATTTCAAGTAGAACATACTCATAGTCTATTAAATCTGTATGCTTATCAAACAGAGAAACAAACTGCATGCTCCTGCATGCAAAAATATGTGGCATCAAGTTTGGAGGAAAACTTACCAAAACCTTCCATGCGATGCCACAACCTTGCTTATCTAAACACTTAGTGATGAAGCTCAAAGACTATAGCCTTCAGTATGTATTTCACTCACACATTAAGAAAACAAACATTTGCACAACCTGACTTGTAAACAGTACAATGACAAAAAGAGAAATGATGCTAGAGATAACATTAGAGAATTATGTGCAATGAATTTTCATTGCAAAGATCTTGAGAAAGACAAAACCAAACCAAAGAACCCAATATAAATGTGATATATAAATATATGTGAACCTCACTAATAAAATACATGATCAAATCAAGCAAAAGAGAGACAATTTGACAAGTCACAAGTCAGAAGTTAAATGTGGATCCAACTCTCAGATGTTCATATGCAAGGTCAAGTTGAAAATGAGGACAATTAAAACTAATGATAGTCAATATATGAACTTGAGTTTAACCCACATCAGTTTAAGTACCATCTTAAGTTTGGCACAATAAGCACTAATGGTGGACTACCAGAGAATTTGTGATACAACGTGAAAAAACCAAAACAATAACTCACTGTCATTAAGTACAACTAACTCATAGCTAACCATCCATTGGGTATTTCAGGTTGTAAATCACACGAGATGAGATGGCTTATCTTTTTCCCATGGAGGTACTGGTTGATTCAGACAGGGCTGTATCATTTTTACATACCTATTCAATCTATATACTGAGCAAATAATTTAAGAAGCTGTACTATATGAAGAAGAATATATCTTCAGGATTGGAGAAAGACTCTTTAATAGCCTGTGTTATACTGATGACACAGTCTTGGTTTCTGAAAGTAAAGAGGACATGAAAAACTTACTGCAGAATATCAGCCTTTAATGCATGTTACATCTCAATATCAAGAAAAGAAAAATCTTACCACTGGACCAATAGGCAACATCATGATATACAGAATTGGTTATTCTTGACAACTACTCAAAGTTTCTGAGACAAATTTTCAGCATTCCTGCCTATAAAGAGCAACCCTGTTTTATTTCTCCAAGACAAACTTGGTTATTCTTTTGTTAGATCATGAGATATTCAGTATTATTCTCCAATAGGGAAAGTCAAAGACATCAAAGATATCAAATCTGTCATCCTAAAGTAATAGAAAACTGTGGCTTGAATCAGGCACATCTTAGACTTTGCTATTACTTCTCTTTTAGTACTTTGAAGAGGTCCTTGACATTAGACTTTAGAATGTCCTACTAAATCTAGATCTCAACCTTTCTGAAAGACAGTTTTCATATCATCATTGTAGACTAACATAATTAAGCAGGAAAATATAATTAAAAACGTGTTTTGACAGTGGGGGGAAGCTAAAACTCAGCCCTTTCACTTTATCTCCTAAATCTAAGATCATAGAAGTTGTGAGGTTTCTAACCCTTTCGGGGGACATATAGAAACAACCTAAGTGTCGATCAATAAACGAATGGATAGAGAAGCTGTGGTATATTTACACAATGGAATACTATGCTGCATTGAAAAACAATGAACTCATAAAATACTATTCAAAATGGGTGACCCTAGAGGACACTATGCTAAGTAAATTTCTCAGTCAGAAAAAGACAGATACTGCATAGTGCCACTGTTGTAAAACGGGACTGACATCGGGGTTGGAAGTAGACTGAGAAAGATGGACTAAATAATGTATACTGTGTTGAAATAGATGAGGGAAAGAACTGTTTAGAAGGGATATATAATTAGGGATTATTGTCATGACAGGAATCCAGAACGAAGGCTGCATAGTGGAGTGAAGTGGAGGGATTGTGTAACAAGTGAGAGAATTTTTCTTTTACTTTTCAAGAAGAAAAGTGAACTGGGGGACAGGGGTGGACAGGGAGAAAAGTGGAACAGGGAATGAATAAAAATCCAAAGTCTCTGTAAATTTCACTAAAATTAATAATAATATTAATTAAAATAT
>NW_006399910.1:4044861-4049556 GCF_000299155.1 Elephantulus edwardii | reverse complement strand
GCACATAACAACAACAACAACAAAATAATTTCTCTATAAGAATCAAGAAAATAATCAAGGCATTTCTGATTTTCCACACACATCTAAAAGAAGGCAGGAAAGGGAACAATATAGTCATGAAAAGACAATGAAATTAATTAAGTTTGCCAATAAAATAGCTCTGGTGGCCTAGTGGCAAGAAGCTGCTCTGCAATCCCAAAGCCAAACTTTTCAAATCCACCAGCTGCTCCGTGGGAGAAGGGTTAGCAATCTCCTCCCATGAGGTTAACTGCCTCTGAAAACCCATTGGAGTTTCAGCTCTGGGTCAGTTCTGACTCTGTGGTACAAAACAAAAAACAATGAAATATTATTACTGAATATAATTCTGCTGTCCAGAAAATTAAGAACAATTTGGACTCTGAAGAAGTCATGGCTTTTATGATAACTGCAGACTTAGAACTAAGAAGAAGCAAAGTTCTTGTCCCAGCTCCACAGTTCACATTCTGATTTACTTGGAAGCCAGAGGAATGTATGCTAGATTGGTCTATAAAGAAATAGATAAATCAGGGAAAGAGTGAATGAGGGAAGCAGGTATGGCTTACCCAACAAGCAAATCAAGCATGTGTTAAGAGCATAGACAAAGCAGGGTACCAGGTGTCCAAGTAAAGGCATAGTGATGAAGCAGATATGATACAAGGAAAAGTACTACAGCAGAAAGAAATTTGTAATTATAAAATAAATTGGGGTCAGGAGATGTAGTGCTGTAGGAAAGTCTGCAGTTAAGGACATCTCCAAATTGTTGAAGAGTAATGATGTTAGTTTGAGGACTAAGTTATGTCTTACTCAGACCATGGTTTTTCCAATCACTTGCTATGTGTCTGAGAGCTGGCACTGACAATGCTTAATACATTGGCATTAAAGATGATAGAAGAATTGATGCCTTTGAGCTGTGGTGTCAGAGAAGAGAGCTGTAGATCCCATGGAAAGCCAAGAGAGCAAACAAATACTTCTTAGAGAGGGTGTATTTAGAGTTGTGGTATTGAGTAAGAGTACTAACTATTCCATTGTCTAGCGAAAGAACAAGCAAATATGCCTTGGAGAAAATACAGCCAAAGTATTCTTTAGTTGGCAAGGATGGTAAAGCTTTGTTTTACATACTTTGGGCATGTTTTCAAGGGGTGTTTTTCCTTGGAAAGGGTCATCATGCTTCTAAAGATGGAGGATCAGAGAAAGAAAGGATGACCCTAATGAGATGGACTGGTACAGTAACTGCAGCAATGAGCTCAAGTATGTCAGAGATTTTGAGGACAGAACAAAATAGGACAGTCTTCAGATCTGGTGCTCTTAAAAATCACTATAAGACATAATCAAATCAATGACACATAACAATAGCATAACAAAAACATGATGTGCAAAATACAATAAACATGAATATGTTTACCATTACAATTAATTCAATCAAATTACTGTGTAACTTTATAGCATTTATTTGCAGAGTTATATTCTATGTTTCATGAAGAATAAGTTTAATGAAGATGTGCTTAACATACAGAAGGACTCAATTGTGCACATTTAATATAACACTGTCAAAATCTATGCTGAGTGAAAGGATTCAGTTACAATAGGACAAATAATGTATAAGACCACCACTATGAAAACAGGAGTGTGTTTGAGAGGCAGAGGGGACAGTGAGAGCAGAAACAAAATGTACAGGTAAAGAACACTGTAAAAGATCAGGGGAAGAGACAATTAAGCTGGGAAGAAGATATGCGTATTGAAATCAACATTTGGACAACTGCATATAATTGATCCTATGCTTGTGTTTCAAGGCTATGTCATAGGAGAATAATTCCCATCTTTCTTCTTTTGGAATAGCTGGTGAATTTGAAATGCAGTTCTTTGCGATAATAGTCTAACATGTTAAGCACTATGCCATGAGAAATCCTTAATATAATAATACTAACTAGCTTGGGTAATAATTTCAATTTAATTAATAATTAATTGGTAAATAAATTAATGCAAAATGCTTTTATTTTGCCATAAGGAATGTACTTCTAGATTCATCTTCGAAGAAAGCAAAAAGTGCTGCATAATATGCTTATGCACATAAAACCATGGTTTTTATATCCTTTTATTGATGGGCATTTGAGATGCTTCCATATCTTTTTATTGTTAGTAATGTTGAAATACATATGGGTCTGCAAACATCTGTTTCTGTCATGGTTCTGATTTCTTTAGGGTGTATTTGCAACAGTGGGATATTGTTGTTGTTAGGAGCTGTTGAGTATGACTCATAGCAACCCCATCACCAACAGATTTGAAATCACTACTGTCCTCTGCCATCCTCATCATTTCTTAATGGACTTAAGTCCGCTTCTGCAGTCACTGTGTCAATTCATCTCATTGAGCATCTTCCTCTCTTTCAGTGACCTCCAGTCTTCCCAAGGATGATATCCCCTTCCATTTTACATTTCTACGAACAGTATATGAAAGGTTTCCAATAATCTCTCCATCCTCACCAGCATTTGCTATTTGCTATCCTGTTGAATTTGCTCTTGTTACTAGGATGATATCTCACTATTTTTTTTTATTTGTATCTCTCTAATAACCAAGGATTTTCAGTATTTCTTTAAGTGTTTGTTAGCCGTCTGATTTTCTTCTTTGATCAAGTGTCTATTTATATCTTGTGCCCGTTGAATGACTGGGGTGTTTGCCTTTTTCTTTTTGAGATGCTGGAGTATTCTATGAAATTTAGATATTGAGTGTCTTATCAAGTATGTCATTGCTAAATATTTCTCCTGGTTTGTGGGCTTCTTTTTCACCCTATAGGAGAAATTTTTTGATGTGCATAATGGTTTTGTTTTTGAAAGATCTCATTCACCTATTTTATTTTCTCCTGGTAGTAGATTTTTTATTATTCCTGGAAGTCCATTTGTGTCATAGATTCAGCTTCCTAGAATTGTTCCCAGGTTCTCTGTAATGAACTTTGTAGTCCTTGGCTTTAAGTTCCTAATTCACCCTGAGTTGGTACACATTTTGTTCCCTTCTCTTTTCTCATTTCACTTTGTAATAATGCATGTCTTCTTCCAGATCGTTAATTGTCATAAATTAGATATCTAAACAGCCATTCCTTTCAGCTAACCATTCTTCTTAGACATAAAAAGAGCTGAGAGAAGGGGAGCTCTGGTGGCCTAGTGGCAAGGAGCTGCAACTACAATCCCAGAGGCGCACGGTTCGAATCTACCAGATGTTCTGCCGGGAAAGGAGGGACAATCTCCTCCTGTACCAGTCAGATCTGATTTGACGGTACACACACACACACACACACAATTTAAAAAATTTTTTAAAAAAAAGAGCTGAGAGAAAGAAAGGAAGAAATTGGTCCCAAGTAATGAATAGGCCTTTATTAAGTAGTCCTGAGAGAGATGCCCAGTGACCACTCACAGAGAAGATCAGAATAGTGTTCAGACAGACAAAAGAAGTTTCCTTTTATAGAATCTGTTAGGGAGATTGAGAGGGGTTGGTAGTTTCTCTGGGAAGTTGGAGGCAGGGGTTCTGTCAGAATGTAATCAATCCAGGGTCTTATCAGGATCTGGTCATCTCGTTGCCATATCAGACTCTGATCAGTCCTCATCAATACATTCTTAGACAGAAAACCCCAAGGACTCAACATAAAAACTATTAGAACTAGTGGATCAATTTAGGAGGGTGGCAAGATTCAAGATCAATATAAAAAAATCAGTAGGATTCCTCTACAGTAACAAAGAGAACTAAGAGAAGGAAACCAAGAAAGCAATACTACTTAGAATGTTGTAGTTGTTGTTAGGTGCCATCGACTCGAGTCCTACTCATATTGACCCTGTGAAAAACAGATCTGAACACTGTCCTATCCAATGGCATCTTCACACTTCCTGACATAGTAGAGTCCATTGAGACAGTCACAGTGTCAATCCAGCTGGTCAAGCATCTTCCTTTCCTTTACCAAACCTCTACCCTTCCAAGCATCATGTCCCTCTCCAAGGAACAGTTCCTTCTAGAAAAATATGTTGTTAGACTCCCAGCCCAAAGTATATGAGGCAAAACTTCATCACATTTGCTTCCAAAGAGCACTCTCACTGCAACCACTCCAAGACATATTTGTTTGTTCTTTTAGCTGTCTGTGGATGTTCAGTGATCTTCTCTAACAACACAGCTCAAAGGCATCAATTCTTCTTTATTGATCAGGAAAGATCATGGCCTGAATCAGATGCACCTAAGTTCTCAAACTGACATCATTACTTCCCAATAATTTGGAGAGGTTTCAAACTGCAGACTTTCCCTGTGCAATGCATCTCCTAATTTCCTAACTGCTGATACCAAGGCTGCTAATTGTGGATTCAAACATGATGAAGTTATTGACCGTTTCAATCTATTAATCCTGATGTTTTCTCTTAGTCCAGTGGTAAGAAGCACTTGCTGCAAAACGTCAAGGACTACAGTGTTCAATACGAACTGAAGATTAACATCAAGAATACAAAAGAGTGTTCTCTTCGGCAGCACATATACTAAAATTGGAAAGATACAGAGAAGATTAGCATGGCCCCTGCACAAGGATGACACGCAAATTCGTGAAGCGTTCCATATTTTTTTGTGTACCAATGAGGGAGTTTTTCTTTTGCTTTTCAAGGAGAGGAGCAAATGGGGGGGGGGAAGGGGTTTGTGCGGGGAAAAGTGCAA
>NW_006399910.1:4042512-4044761 GCF_000299155.1 Elephantulus edwardii | reverse complement strand
AATATTAAATCAAAATAAGAAAGAGAGAAAACAAAAGACTGATTTCTAATAGTGTGATAAAGAGAATGTTTCAGTTAAAAATGCAAATGTTTAAACAAAAAAGACAGAGGTCCAGAAAATATTAGAGATACAGTGTGATACAGATTTTATTTTTGCTGTTCATTTTTTATTTTTAAAAAGTAAAGTAAAGCATAGTCATTGTAAATAAGATACAGATGAAAAAACTTCTAAAACAGAAAGGATAAATCTACAACATAGTTTTATATACTGTCAAGTGATTTGTGCACAGACAACCAGATGTGGCATCAAAATATTAGTCGTTTCCAAGTATATTCTTGTGATATGATGAAAATAGAATCTTCTGCCCTTTGTATCTATGGTCTGGTAAGTTTTATAACATAGTTTAATGGAACTATGTGACTACAGTGTATGGAACTCTACTGAGGGGTTGATCAGTTTCACCATCCGATTAGGCTTAAAATGAGCTCACAAACCAACCTAGTAATTGCCTTAATGACATCAAGAAGAGGAACTAGGAGTGAAGCACATCCTTTGAATACAGAGCCTCTATGCTTAGAACTCTGTAGATTCAGAGAGGGCTGTAACACTGGAGATGGTATGGGATGGTGAGAAATAGTAGCAGAGAAACTGGGCCACTTAACTAGGCTTTACAGACCATGGCATGAGGAGGCTACAGTGTATGTGCTGTCCATGGAGAAAGAGCAGAATGACTAGGCATAAAGCTTGAAAGTGGAGTAGTGCATCACTGGGCATAAATTAACAGGACTAAAAAGCATTGTAATACTATCCTAAGAAGAGAGTAAGCCATGAGAGTAATAGATCCAAAGACTGCAGGATCTAAGTTCCTACCTTTGGGCAAGGCTGAGAATCTGTATAGACTAACAAGCTGTATCCTGATTCAACCCTGATAATGAATTGTATCCTGTTACTTCTTTCATAAATCATATAATTATGAATATACTCTGTGAGTTCTGTGTGACCATTACAATAAATTATCTAGGTCGGCAGAAGAATGGAGAATGCCATGGGAAGTATGAGTTGTGTTAAAATAGGTAAAATGTTTGGAGGAGAGAATGTCTAATATTTACATTATAGTAATCAACTGTGGACTCATGTTAATTCTGATTCTCTCTCTTCTTCCCTTGTCAAGTTACAGGTCTTATGATGCCAACCATTTCTACAACTCCCAAAGTAGTCCCCTTGCTGGTGCTATTGAATTTACCTGATATTGTCAGAGGGTTCCTGTTCTATTTAGGGGAATAATACCTTCTGTTGCTAGTTCACTGATGAGGACACACTGGTCTGACTGGTTTTTCTCTTTCAAATCAGGGATGCAATTCTGTAAGTTATATCCAGATTTGAAAGGAAAAACAAGCACACATAGAAAACAAATTTATATTATCACCTTTATGACAGAACTTTATTAATTTCAATAATACAAAAAAGTTGTGAAGTAGACGTAAAAGGGGATGAAGGTTTTGCAAAAAGAAGTAAATATTTGATAGTAATGAGAGGATGCAAAGTTGTTCCATCATACTATGAATTACATAAAGAGATCAAGCTACAGGTGAGGCTGACAGAGCAAAGAGAAGTGATAATTGGACTGTTAAACGCAGAACTTCTGGTGGTAAAACTTTGGTCAAAGAAATGGGCTTGTTTTCATATGATAAATTCTTAACAACAGTGAGCAGCCAAAAACGTTCTCATTAGAATAAATATGATAGAAACCCAAATAGAGTGAGAGTAAACAAATATGACTACAGAATGAACAAACGTAAAAAAATGTATATCTGAATCAATCGAGAGTAAGTCAACAGAAAGCACTGGCCTTGAAAAAGGAGAAAAATATTTTACCTAAAATAATTTCAGCTTTAGCTTGAATTTGCATATGAGTAGTTGGTGGTCTGTTCCACAATCAGATCCTGGCCTAGTTTCACAGCTGATATTGAGCTTCTCCAGTGGTTTTTTCCACATATGTAATCGATCTGATTCCTATGCATGCCATCAGGTGAAACCCAGGTATATAACCTGCGTTTATGCCACTTTAAAAATGTATTTGCTATGAATAAGTCATTGATTGTGCAAAATTCGATCATTCTCTCTCCAGCTCCATTTCTGTCACCGAGTCCATGTTTTCCAGCTACTGAATCGTCCTCTTTGTTCCCGATTTTTGCATTCCAGTCACCCATTATTATCAATGCATCTTGGTTGCATGTTCGATCAATCTC
>NW_006399910.1:4026588-4035566 GCF_000299155.1 Elephantulus edwardii | reverse complement strand
GCAACAATGAATGAATGGAATTCCAAAATCTCTGTAGATGTTCATTGAAATGAAAAATAAACAACCTAAATTAAAAAAAAAAGAATACAAAAGATTCCTACCACTGGACCAATTAGCAGCACCATGATAGATGGAAAAGATATTGAGGTTCTTAACAGTTACAGCTTGCTCAGCTCCTCAATCAACACTCTGAACACCCACAGTCAGGAATCTAAAGATAAATTGCAATGGGAAAATCTGCTCTCAGGGACCTCTCCAGAGATCTGAAAAGCAACGAGTCAATCTAGAGACTAAAGTACAACTTATCCAGACCATGGTCTTCATAATTACTTGCTATGTATCAGAGAGCTGGACAATGCCTTAGAGTTGTGGCTCTGGAGAATGGTCTTGATCATACCATGGACTGCCAAGAAAGCAAATTTTTCTGTCTTAGAGAGGGTGAAACCAAGTTTCTCCTTGGAGTCTAGTATTTTGAAGCTCCATCTCACATACTTTGGGCAAGTGGCCAGGAGAGACTGGTCCTTAGAGATGGACATCTTGCTTGGAAGGATAGGACATCTTGCTTGTGCAGGATAGGAAGACCCCGGATGTGATGGATTGATACAGTGACTGGTGCTATGTGAGTTAGTATGTTGGAATTTGTGACATTGGCTCAGGAGAGGGCAAGGTTAAGAGCTGCTGTACATAGGGTATCTATGATTGCAGACAAATCAATAACACATAACAACAAGAAGAATCTTTATTTTCTTGGCATTGAGATGCAATCCATGCAGAAGGCTGCATTTTTTAATTTTCTGCTTCAACTCCTCCTCACTTTCAGCAAGCAAGGTTTGTGTCATCTGTACAACACAGGTTATTGATAAATCACCCTCTAATCCTGATGCCACACTCCTCTTCACAAAATCCAACTTCTCGAATAATTTGCTGAGCATACAGATCTAATAGGAATGGAGAAAGAACAAAACCCTGACACACACTCTTCTTAATTTTAAACTTCAGACTTTCCCTGTCCACTGCATCTCCTTATTTCCCTTAGTTCCCCTGCTTTGTTTGTACAACAGCTTTCTGGTCTAGGTAAAAGTTTTGCAGGAACACATAAGTCCTCTATTTTTCACAATGTCAGCCACAACATGTCATGATCCACAGAATCAAATGTCTTTGAATAGACAATAAAGTACAAGTCAATATTCTTCTGGTATTCTTTACTTTTTTTCAGACAGGATCTATCTGACCTCATTAACAATAGCCAGCCACAAACTGAGAAACTTGGGAATGTATCTAACTAGAAACACAAAATACTTTACAAAGAAAACTACAGCACATTTCTGTGAAACATGATAAAATACCTAAATAAATAGAAAACAGTCTCTTTAATAGGAAGATTAAATAATATGAAAATTACAATCCTACCAAACGCTTTTACTTCAGTCTGGAGACCAAAGCACACCTACCTGATCCAGACCATAGTCTGCAATTGTTTACTATGTGTCAGAGGGCTGGACAATGACTAAGAATAAGAGATGGAAAATCGATGTCTTTGAACTATGGTGCTGGAGAAGTGTTTTGAATATACCATATAGGAGAACAAACAGGTTCAGCCTAGCAGAGGATGAAGACAGGTTGCTCCTTGGAGGCAAGGATTCTGAGGCTTCGTCTGACATACTCTAGGCAATTTGGAAGGAGAGACCAGTCCTTTGAGAGGGACATAATTCTTGTAAGGGTGGAGGAACAGAGAAAGAGAGGCAAACCATCGATGAGATGGATTGATTCACTGCCTGGGGTAATGAGGGTAGGTGTGTCATAGACAGTAAAGTTGGCACAGGATAGAGCAAGTTTCAGGACTATTGTACATAGGGTCTCTATGAGTCTCAACTGACTTGACGGCACATAACAACAACAACCACCTAAAACAATCTATATGTTCAAGGTAATCTTAATACAGATACCAAATTCATTTTTCAAGATCAAAACAAAAACTGTCAAATTTATTTGGAGAGGAAAGAGACCCAGAATAAGCAAAGTACTTCTCAAAAACACAAATGAAGTGGAAGGCATAGCACTCCCTGATACCAAAACCTACTGCACAGCAGTAGTAACCAAAACAGCATGTTACTGGTACAATGATAGTCACATAGACCAATTAAACAAAATCAAGAACTCAAAAATGGTCTCCTCCATCTATGATCAATTGTTATTCGACAAGGAAATAAAACCTAAATGGTGCTGGCAAAACTGAACTGCTACTTGTAGAAAGCTGAAACAGAATTCACATCTCACACCATACACAAAAGTCAACTCAAGGTGAATCAGAGACCTAGGAGTAAAGCCTAAAACCATAAAGTTCATCAGAGACAAACTGGGATCAAGCGTAGATGGACTTAGATGGCCTATGGTCTATGGTATAAGCGGACTGACAAATATGACCATAAATGCTCAATCTGGAGAGGATAAAATAGTTGAATGGGACCTTCTAAAGATTATTCCTTGTTCACATCAAAATTTTTTCCCAAGAGTGAAAGAAAACCTACTGACTGGGAAAAAGCATTTGACAACACCATTTCAGACAAGAGTCTCGTTTCAAAAGTTTACAATCCTATAGAACCTCCACAAGGAAAAGACAAAATGAGTAAAAGACGTGGCAAGACTTTTCACAGAGCAAGATATTTGGATGGCCAATAGACACATGAAAAAATGCTCAAAAAGCACTAGCAATTAGAGAGATGCAAATAAAAATCACAATGAGATACACCCTTTGCAGTGGCAAAATATAACAAGACAGCAAGTAATAAATGTTGGAGAGGATGTGGAGAGATAGAAACTCTTATACATTGATGGTTGGATTGTAAAATGATACAACTATTCTGGAAGGCAGTTTGGAATGTCCTCAAAAGACTGAACATAGAAATTCCATACGATTCAGCTATTCCATTGCTTGGAATTTGTTAAGTGCCGTCGAGTCACAGGCGACTCATAGCAACCCTATGAAGGAGAGTCATAAGAACTGAGGCACAAATGGAGATTTGTACACCAATATTCATTATATACCAGTGCAAGAACATTGAAACAGTTCAAATGTCAAACCACAATTGAATGAACTGAGAAATGGTGGTACATTTTTACAATGGAATACTATGCAGCACTCAGGAGCAATGATTTCAAAAAAATATTATATAACTTTGGAGGAACTGGGCAGCATTATGTTGAGTGAACCAACTCAGTCTTATAGGGACAAACACTTCATAAGACTATTACTGTAAAAATAGAAGGATAACTAGTAAAACATGTATGGGGATGCCAAGGGGAAGGGGTAGAAGTGGAGGGGTGAGTGGAGTAGGGATGAAACCACAGGGCTGCACAATTTGGTGGTGCAGGGAGGAGATGAAAGAAATGGGAAGACCTGAAAAAACAGGGTAATGATAGTCAAGTTCCAATGGTGATTAATTTTATAAAAAATGTGTGGGAATGATTCTATGAAACACAATGTGAATGAGGAATAGAGTGAAACACAATACATATGAACTTTGTAAGAAAACTAATAAAAATAAGTACATTGTTAAGTCTCATCCAGGCATAGGGTCATACCTGGGACTAAGTAATTGGAGTGGGCAGGGAACTGGGATATTCTTTGTCCACTTCCCTTCTCTTATTCCAGTGTAGTCCATTGTCTACCATTCTTTTCCTACTTCCACTCCCCACTTTCATATCTATCCTTTTTTGACACAGTGGTCTGAAGCATTATTTGTTATTTTGTGACTGAGATATTTCACTCAGCATAATGTCTTCCAGAGCCATCCATGTTGTGTTGTGTTTTACAGGTTCATAATTTTTCAATTACACAACACTGAAAAGTTACACAACATGTTTGGCACTCTCACACTTACTTACATAAATTCTGACACCAACCATTCCTCTCAGGACTCTCATTGTTGTGCTGCTAGATAAGATGATCTGTCTCAATGACCATACAGAACTCAAAGGCCATACTCACAAATGTGGGATTTATTAGGGAAGTAACAGGTTACAATTCAGACAGTAGACAGGGGAAGATTCGTTTGTCAGGACAGCTCCTCAGATATGTATATATACTCACTGACCTTCAGCCATGATCCCAAGTGGACCATTATGGCATCTCCCATTATCTTCCAGTAAGCTTTGGAGAAGACCCCTAACATTGGCTCTGTGAGGCAGTAGCTCAAATTCAACTCTATCTCACATGGGTCTCTGATTTTCCACCCTCTCTGCTGTTACAACTGTTGTTGTTCTGATCTATTTCTTGCAGAATGCCTTCCCCAAATGGATATGCACTACAATTTCTGTTTCTTGATGCACTACAATTTCTGTTTCTTGTTTCTTGACAGTTGTGGCTCTAAACTT
Organism: Elephantulus edwardii; assembly: GCF_000299155.1. NCBI lineage: Eukaryota > Metazoa > Chordata > Mammalia > Macroscelidea > Macroscelididae > Elephantulus > Elephantulus edwardii. The sequence continues at coordinate 4,031,192 of NW_006399910.1, read as the reverse complement.
TCTCACTTTAAACCAAGAGGATGGAAATACTGAGTAATATCCTCATTAGAACCCTTCACATCTGGTTTGCATATTCCTGACCGAAAGGGGTTATTCACCTCATTAACATAACCTCAGTCAGTCTTGTGGGGCTAAAGGCAAAGACACTAACTTTTTGTGGTGTTGCTAATTCTGTCTTATTATCACTTAACATGAAATCTCCTTGATTTCCTTTCCATTTTGAAGCTTGTGACCACACTACTTATTCCTATTTTTGCATTCTAGATATCTTCATTTATATAGCTATACATCTAGTTGATTATTTTTGTTATTGTTGTTGCTATGTGCTGTCAAGTCACTTGCGACTCATAGCGACCCTATGAACAACAACCCTAAACTCTACTCTGTCCTGTGACAATCTCACTGTCTCTGACACACCCATCCCGATTATCCCAGTCACTGAGTCAATCCGCCTCATAGAGGGCCTTCCCCTCCTGCACCTGCCCTCCACCCTCCCAAGCATGATGTCCTTCTCCAAGGACCGGTTTCTCCTTACAACATGACCAAAGTACATCAGATGAAACCTCAGAATCTTTGCCTCCAAGGAGCAGTCCGATTTAACCCTCTAAAGGATGAATCTGTTTGTTTTCTTAGCAGTCCACGGTACACTCAATACTCTTCTCCAACACCACAGCTCAAAGGCATTAATTCTCCTTCTATCCTCCTTAGTCATTCTACAACTCTTCGGTACATAACAAGTGATTGCAAAGACCATGGCCTATATCAAGTGCACCTTAGTCTCCAGAGAGACACCATTGCTCTTGAGTACTTTGGAGAGGTCCCTAACAGCAGACTTTTCCATCTCCATAAGTATTTTAATTTTCTGGCTGCTGGTGCAGACTAAAGCTGTGAACAATTTCAATCTCTTCACCATCCATCCTGATGCTGCCAATTGGTCCAGTGGTGAGAATCTTTGTCTTCTTGACATTGAGCCTCAGTCCATACTGAAGGCTGCAGTCCTTGACCCTCTTCAGCAAGTGCTTCAGGTCCTGCTCAGTTTCAGCAAGCAGGGTTGTGTCATCTGCATAACGCAGATTGTTGATAGATCTTCCACCAATCCTGATGCCGCATTTCTCCTCATAGAGCCCAGCCTCCCAGATCATCTGTTCTGCATACAGTTTGAAAAAGTATGGAGACAGGGCACATACCTGGCATACGCCCTTCCCAATTTTGAACCATGCAGTGTTTCCTTGCTCTGTTCTATGCTTTCCATATTTCTATGTCTGAGTCCAGTTCTAAATGATGTTGTCATGTATATTAACTTTGCTTTGTTATCCTGTAGTGATTAACTGTCTTTTTAAAATAGGAGTAAGTAATAAATGTGTACATGCAAGAAAATATTTATCCTTGATTCAGAATTAAGGCCTAAACACAGGTAGGGGATAAAAGAGCTGTTTGGGTAGTTTTATGGTTTGTATTTCAATATAGAAATAAAAAACCAAATCAAGCATTGATATTAAGCTGACTGCAACTCTTAGTAGGACAACACATAATGTTTTAAACTGTAAATCTTTATGAAAACAGACTGCCTGGATTTTATCTCACAGAGTGATTGGATTATTTGAATCCTTGACATTTTGATGAGCAGCTAAATTCTTTAAGAACTATGTTGTCAAGGAACATTGCAATTAAAAAAAAGTGTCAAAATTTTCATAACAAGACAGGAATTATAAACTTACAATGCTAGATATTGAGGTAAACATATTTTTTCTTCCAAAGATACTTTAGCCATCTGCTTAAATGCTCTTCACTTTAATCCAGGTGACCTTATAGGATGGCATTGAATGGGTAATATTGAAATGAAGCGATTTTTTAATTTATTTTATAAATCTCTATAAAAAGTTTCCACTCAAAGCTTTGGTAAATACATCTACACATTCTAATGAAAATATCTTCCTAATACCTTGGAGCATTACAAGTGATTTTAAAAACTGGGAAAGAGAATTCTATAATGACAGGGAGACAATGCATCAACAAAAAGGACAATGCCAGGGATGTACATGTGGCTTCATCACAGAAAACCATGTGTGTGCATCTGGGAAATGCTCTGAAAGACAAGTCCTGGAGAAGAACATCAGTGTTAGCAATGGACTGGAAGCTCTGTGGTTCTCTAGCACTTAAAATTTAGAGCAACACAAGGGAGACAGCCCTGACAAGAAAACCACTGTAATAATTGAGGCATAATTATTAATTTTTTAAAAAGAATGTTAAAATTAAATTTAATGTGCTGTATCCATTTTCCCTTAAAATTGGGCACCCAATGGAGTGAAAGAATTATGGGTAAAAGGTCATAACAATTACTATGAAATCAAAGTAATACAGAAAATCTCAAAGTGAAGTGTGGTAAAGTCATCAAATACAGATATAACTTACAAGGCTTGATTACTTTTTTTCTTTATTCTTTAAAATATGAAATGCTTCATGAATTTGTGTTTCATCCTTGAGCAGGGACCATGCTAATCTTCTCTGTATCGTTCCAATTTTAGTATATATGCTACTGAAGCAAGCACATGACTTGATTATTTCTGACTCAGGAATTTTTTTTCCACAGTATTTGCAGATTCATACTTAGATTTCTTGAGAAATATACCAAGGGTTTCTTAGATTCAAGCTCTCGACATTGTTTATAGACCTTCTGTGCATTTTCTGGGCTGTAGTAATAGCTTTTACAGATTTCTATTTTATACAGCTTTACCATGCGATATTTCTAGAAATGCTGATGTGATTTTCAAATATTTAGCAACTGTTGGTATTGCACATTACTGATTATTCTCATAGAGATTTTAAAGTGATGCTCAGTGTATAATAATTGATTTTTCTTGATAAATCAAGTGAAGTATCAGTGACCAGAAAGCTGATTTTTACTATGAAGACTTGTGTGTCAGAGTATAATTCTGCTCCACAGGGTATGTCCATTCTGACAGCAGTTAATGATATAGATAATCTTTCAAAAGGCTCCCCAGTCAGTATAGTATCATCTCTGAAATCCCAAATTCAGTTCAACCAGACACTCTGTGTTCCTACTAAGGAAACACTTAAAGTAATCCTACTATAAAAAACTGACTTTGGCTTTTTAAAATAAGAAGTGGCTTACTAGAAGTTGACTAATATAAACAAAGTCACTGATAACTGATTTCAGATGGGATTAACATTCTTGGTGACAGCAAAGTGTGTTGAGAATTATCAATATTGAAGGTTAAAATATCTATCAGTTATTTTGTGTTATAAAGTCAGAACTGACCCATAGCTAACCCTTGAGGAGGTTTTCAGAGGCAATATACTGCTTGGGAAGAGATTGCCTATCCTTCTCCTGGAGAGCAGCTGGGCTTGAACTGTGTGCCTCTGAGATTGCAGCACAGCTTCCTGCCACTAGGCCACCAGAGCTCCATTTATCAGTACCTGAAGACAATTTATAAGTCATTGCATTGAAAAAAGAGATCTTCCTGTTTCTAATGACCTTCCCTGCAATGATCTGTGTGTAAAACTTAAGGTCATATTCAAATCATCAGTGATGTCATCTTGCTCAGATCTACAATCAATACCTTGGTACCAGGGGTCAGAAGATCAGAAAACATATAACATTGGGAAAATCTGCTATAAGGGATCTATACATAGTCCTGAAGAACAATGATGTCAGATTAAAGGCTAAGATGTACCTAATTCAAATTATGATATTTTCAGTCACTGGCTATGCATCTGAGAGATGTACAATGAAAAAAGGTTGACTAAAGAAGCATTCAATGTCTTGAGGAGTGATATTGGGGTAGAGCACTGAATATTTAATGGACTGCCGAAATAACAAACAGATGTGTCTTGGAGAATATGCAGCCAGAATGCTTCTTGGAGACAAAGATGAAGAAGCTCCTCCTCACTTACTTTGGGCATGCTTTAGGAGTGACTATTTTTTGGAAAGGGACATCATGCCTGGAAAGGTGAAGGGCCAGTGAAAGAGAGGAAGAAGCTTGATGAGATGGACTTATATAGTGACTGTGACAAAAAGCTCAAGAGTTTCAAGAATGATAAGAATGGCACAGGAAAGGACAGGATTCAGACCGATTCTTGGTACGGTGGCTATGGGTTATCCTTGACTCGATGGCATCTAACAGCAACAATAACATGTAGTTAAATTATATCGTATTATATAAATTAATGGACAATATTTAAATGTAGTAGTATTTCCTTGATTTAAAGACTCATTATTTTTAAAGCTAAAATGCACTTTCTTGTCACTACTTGTCTGCATCTCTAAGCATTTTCAGATATTACTATATCCTTGGGAATTAAATATGAGCAACTGAATCCAGTTATATTGTTTAATTTTAAGTGCATATGCCTTTTATCATTTCACCACATTTAGCAAGAAGTTTGCCTATTTTGAGTCTGATTTAAATTTAATTGAGCCTATTAATGCATATTCATGTGTAAGGCAACTGCATATGTTTTTTTTGTGGGTTTTTTTTTTGTTTTTTTTTCTATCTGTGTTTCATTGATTATGCAAAGGCATTTGACTGTGTGGATCATAACAAACTGTGGCTGACTCTGAGAAGAATGGGAATCCCAGAACG
>NW_006399910.1:4013400-4024758 GCF_000299155.1 Elephantulus edwardii | reverse complement strand
ATCCACACAGTCAAATGCCTTTGCATAATCAATGAAACACAGATAGACATTCTTCTGGTATTCTCTGCTTTCAGCCAAGATCCATCTAACATCAGCAACAGTATCCCTAGTACCACGACCCCTTCTAAACCCAGCCTGGACGTCCGGCAGTTCTCTGCTGATGTGCTGTTCTAGCACCACAGCTCAAAGGTATCAATTCTTTTCCTGTCATTCCTATTCACCCTCCAACTCTCTGATGCATAGCACGTAATTGCGAAGACTATAGCCCAGATCAGGCACACCTTAGTCTCCAGCCTGATTTCATTGCTCTTCAATAGTCTTGAGAGATCCCTCACAGCTGGTCTATCTGAGAGAGGGTAAAACCAGGCTGTTCCATGGAGGCAAGGATCCTAAAGCTTTATCTCACATAGTTTGGGTATGTGGCCAGAAGAGAAGATTTTGAAGAAGGACAGTATCCTTGGAAGGGTGGAGGGAGAAAAGAGGAAGACCCAATATGTGATAGAGTGACTCAGTGAGTAGAGAAATGGGATTATATCTGTCAAAGACGATGGGTTGGCTCAGAATAGGACAGGGTTCACTCTAATATACATAGAATCGTTATGAGTTGCAGGTAACGTGATGGCACATAACAACAACAGTTTGAGAAATTTTAGAGCAGCATTTAAAACCATTTAAGTATTTGTATCCATATGAGCACCTCATTGAACATAGATTACTTTTAAATTATTTGCATTAACTTAATAATTTATAAGCTAAGAAATACATTCCAGTATAACCTACCAATCATTATTATATATTACTCTATATATTTTGTTTTATTTCATAAATGATCTTTAGAGTACTCATGAAACTGGGAGACTGGAAACAGTATTGTCAATATGACTTGACTGTAAAGACTTTAGTAACAGAGGCCTCCGAATGTACCTTCCTTCAGGTACTACATTATTGTATTGGTAAGTCTGGTAAAGTAGGGACTAATTTATGAAGTTCATATTATGTTCCAGGTTATATGAGAAAGTTGGTTGTCCAAGTGTCTATATTCCTTACTCATTCTCCAACTTTTGTAGGAATTGGATACAATTAGAAATATTATGGGTTTGGTCAGGTGCACCTTAACCTTTAAAGTGGCCGCTTTTATCTTTAGCCCTTTAAAGTGGTCCTTTGTACTAGATTGGACAATGATAAAGGAAGACGAAGGTGAACTGATGTCTTTCCAATTGTGATCCTGACAAACAATATTGAACATTAATAGACTGCGAGAAGAACAAACATATCTGCTTTGAAAGTGTCACCAGAGTAGTCTTTACAGATGAGGTGGAAGAGACTTTATCTCACACACTTTGAGCACTTAATCAAATTGTGTCAGTAGTGGAGATGGACATGATGCTTGGAAAAATAGAGTCATGAAAAAAAGAGGAAATCTTCAATGAGATGTACTGACACTGTGCATGAGTAGGTTTAAACATAGCAGAAGTAATGAAAGTGGTACATAATTAATTGAGTAGGGTTTTGGAAGCAGGAGTGGCATCTACTTTCATAATAGCTTGCCTCTGGAAAACCATATGAGCCCAGAGAAAGGACGAGAGTTATACAGGTGTTCAGGACTTTCATTCATAGGGTCACTATGAGCCACCTACGACTCAATGGCACTTAACAATAACAACAAGAAGGGTTGGGTTGGGTACATAAAGCCTTTATGAGTCACAATTAACTTTGTAGCACCTAGCAAAAAGCTTTCATAGTGCCAGGAAATATTGTCAATGCTCAACTATACCCAACACTAAGGGCAATATTTCAAAGCATTATGTAATATTCTTATGGCCTAAATATTTAAAATGCAAGAATAGATATATATTTATATCTACTACCAGAATATTATACAGAATATTTTAGGGATCAAACTCTTTAACACCTAAAAAAGAAATGTCTAAAGAGCCCTGTGGGTGTAGTTTGTAAGGTCTTGCTTAAGTCACCCAATCGATGTGTCTCCCTCGTGGTTTGAAGGCACCAGCACCTCCTGGGGAGAAAGATGGACTCTGTGCTCCTGTTCAATTTATAGCCTTGGGAACGCAGTAGAGGGTAAGCTTTAAGTTAGTTCTAACTGGAGGACAGTGAGTTAAAATTAAGATGTTTCATTTACTATTAATATACATTTTGAAATATATTTTTTATTAATCCTGAATTCTAGCTTTAAAAATAGGATTTGATTGGTTTGGGGGGTTTGACCCCTCTCAGTTATGGTAATAAAGAGAGTAAACTAGGCTGCTATTTTATCCAGACAACCTACAGCAAAAAACTCATGAAAATAAGTTGAAACATTTAGGCATAGTAATTCTTGGATGTAAATAACTCTGGAAGTTTAATGGTAAGAAGCTGCACTGCAATCCTGAAGGCATGCGATCTGAATTCAGTAACTGCTTTGCAGGAAAAGGATGGAAATTCTCCTCCACTGTGGTTTATTGCCTCTGAAAAATCCACTGGAGGGTCAGCAATGGGTCAGTTCAGATTCAAAGACACAAAATGACAAAAAACAATAATCCTTGAACTTAGAATTTCTAAGAAAAGAGAAAGAAATAAACCATATAGTAACTAGGAGAGATTGAATGAAAACAGGGAACAAGGAGGCATACAGAGTAGTGTCTTACCAAGGAGTCTGATGTATTTTAGTCATTTTGAATTATTCAAAGCAACACTCTATTTCCACAATGCAATGGTGAATAATGCTGCTATGAACCTGGGTATACAAATCTTCATTTGTGTCTCAGTTCTCATTTTCTAGAGGTATATTCCAAGCAGTAAAATAGCTGGGTTATATGGAATTTCTATGTTCAGCTTTTGGAGAAAATACCAAATTGCTTTCCAGAGTGGTTGTATCATTTTACAACCCCACCAACAGTATATAAGTGTTGCTACTATGTCTCCACATAAGTGAACTAACTCAGTCTCATAAGGACAAAAAATGTATAAGATCATTATTGTAGAAATAGAAAGATGACTAGCAAAACGTGTATGAGGATCCAATGGGGAACAGAGCAGTGAATATGAGCACAGGGGTAATTGTAGGGTCGCACAATCTGATTGATAGAGGAAAAGAGAAAAGAAATGGGAAATATCTGGTGTGAAAAACAATGTGTATGAACTTTGTAAGTAAACAAGTATAAAATAAAAATTTTATTTAAGCAACAAAACCCAACTAAGCAACATTCTGATTGGAGCAATAACCAGGTAATTGATTGTGTTTCCTCAAGGAACCATTGCCTTACATACTGGTGACCATTTTTCCCCATGCAACTACACAGCCTATCAGAAGCATGTGTTCTCCCCCACCCACATGAAAGACAGTCAAGCACGACCATTCCACTGCCAGTTCTGTGTCCCTCTTTTTCCCCTCTAGTCGACCCTCTTTCCACTCTTTCTTACTTTCTTTCATTTCACTGAGGTATTTTTAGGTACATGGTTTGCAGTTCATAATCTTTCAGAACATATACTGTTTTGCCACTGTAACCATGTTTGGTGAATAGAGCACATGTTAGTATAATAACATTTTACTTTTCTATTTTCTTTGATCATAGCTTTCCCACTTCATGTATTTTTCTCTGCCTTCTATCCTGTGGAGGATGTGTATTTCATTCTTGACAACTTTTGGGTCAAAAACGTCCCCTTCTCACACCTTCACAGCTGGTGCTATATGCTTTTGGTGCATGAATCAGATATTGCTATCATATTTATTCTTGGCAGCTAGACCATATGTTGCCTCCACTGGTGATGGGATACTGCAAAATAGATGCTGCACTGCTGCCACATAAGCAGTCATCAGCAGCCACCCCTGACCACCAGTGTACATTACCATGCAAAAAGCATCCTTTCTGCAGCTACGCTCAGTGTGCAGTTTTTGCATCAGCACTATGCATTCTTTTTCCTTTGTATTTGGTTTTCCCTTTAGCTTCTCCTTGGTTAGATTTTTTTTAAGTGTTACTATTACTTCTATGTTATATACCAGGCATAGAGAATTAACTTTTCCCAAAGTCATGCAGATTGCAAATAACAAAATTATAATATGAACCCAGCCTAGCTCCAAAGTTCAAGCTTCTAAACAGTACCAATCTCTCTGAGGTAGTTCTTTATGTCCAGACTCCTTCTTGCTCATCCTTCTGGTAAATCCTCTCTATAATTTTGACCAGGAGGCAGTCATCAGAATAGAGCAGGGAAACACTGGTTCAAAAGTAGAAAGGGATTACATCAGCATGCATCCTGTCTCCATACCTTTTCAATCTGTATGTGAAAAGATCATTCAGGAGGCTAGACTTTATGAGGAAGAGTGTGGCAGCAAGATTGGAGGAAGATTCATCAATAATCTGCACTACACAAATGATACAACTTTGCTTGCTGAAACTAAGGAGGACCTGAAGTATTTGCTGCAGAAGGTCAAGAACCTTTAACTTCAATATGGATTGTAACTGAATATCAAGAACCCAAAGATAATCACCACTTGGCCAATTGACAGCAGCATATTGGATGAAGAAGAGACTGGGTTTGTTAACAATTTCAGCTTGTGATGCTCCAAAATTAACAATCTTGGCATCAGCAGTCAAGAAGTCAAAAGACGAATTGCATTCTGGATGTCTACTGTCAGGGACTTCTCCAATGAAATCAGTCTGGAGACTAATAGATTTTAATAAGCATTCTTTCTCCCTGTTTAAATTCTTATTATACAACCCAGTTTTCTTATTTTGAAATTATTTTTCTCTTAAAACCAGAGCTAGTAGCCATATCTGCTACATCTGCAATGACACCCACTGAGAGATTTTCTCTACTTGTTCCAGCATCACTATACCTATGACATAGGGGGGCCAAGACCAGCCACACCTGTCTTCAGATGCTCTACATAACCAGTTAATATAGAGACTTTTCTACATTAAAAAATAACAACCCAAAATTCCCTCAGAGACAAGTGTCCAGTATTCCAACACTACCAAATCAGAAATAAGAGTAGCATGCTCACTTTGTCTCCCAAATATAATATATTAAAGTAAAACAAAACAAAAAATCAAACTGCAGTAAATCTCAGTACAATAAATACATTGATATAAAAGCATGGTGATGTATAGAAAACTGTAAGCAATTTCAAATAACATCTATACACAGATAGAGAGGTGCCACAAAACAGGGGGCTTAAAGAACTGGTAAAAATACATTGTTAGAACAACTTCCAGAAGAAGAAACACTTTTGGAGTTATCAGAGAAGTAAATGTAAAATAAATGTAAAAGTTATGCTTGGGTACATTAAACAGATTTTTAGGTAGATCAGAGAAAACACAGACAATACCAAGATAACCATAAAACACTAGAAGAATTCAAGAAAATTACATAAAAACAATTTTACAAAATACATGGAAGCATAGAAGCCACGCAAAAGTAAAAATGGATATCCAAAAGATTGATGTTGAAATTTCAGTAATAGGGAATATAGAGAAATGGTAAAAGAGTAGAATTGAATCAGTAGAAGACAGAATTAACAGTAGACATATCTCTTAATACTAGTCTGTTAGAGGAATAATCATATTTTTAATAAAAAACCTGAGATAATAATTATAAGGATTAGGGAGCTCTGATGACCTTGTGGTAAAATTGTGTTTCCGACTGATAAGCATTCTGTCTGGATCTACCAGCTGCTCCACGGGAGAAAGATGAGCATTCTTCCCCTCTGAGATTTATAGCCTCTAAAACTCTTCCAGAGAGCCAGCTGTGCATTGATTCTGATTAAACAGCATGCTACAACAATTCAAAGGGATAATTTACATGTGGTTGGAACAAAAAGAGAAAAAAAGTTGGATTAAAAACATTTTTAATTGAGATTTTAATGAAAGTTTATGAAGAACTTGGGTTTCCATCCATTCATTGTTGCACATTTTCCTCCCTGACCTCCTATCCCCAGTTCACTTTTTTCTTTGGAATAAAAGTTCTTTCATTGTTATGCTGCCTCCCTCCCCCTAGACCACTTTGCTATGCAGCTGTTATTCTGGACTCTTGTGAAACTTCTGTAATTTTTAATGAATAGCAAGCAATTGTGCTGTCAACTCAAAAACAGACAGTTTTAATCTGCCATTTTAGAGGTTACTCTCTTGTCAGCTGTGTAATTGCCAAATATATTACCTTAATCTGAAGGCTCTGTTTTTCTCTTTCAGAAGTCTTTTGACGTACTAAAGAATTTAATTTTTAGGTAATCCCTTTCTTTTAGTTTATCTTCTGCTGATTGACACTTTATGTATGTCAGAAATTAGTGTACCTGTATTTCTCAATTTTTCCCATAATGAATGCTGTATTTTAGGTTTTGTATCTAAGTCTGAGGAGGACCTCATGCACTTGCTGCGAAGGGTCAAGGACTGCAGCCTTCAGTATGGACTAAGGCTCAACGTCAAGAAGACAAAGATTCTCGCCACTGGACCAACTGGCAGCGTCAGGGTGGATGACGAAGAGATTGAGTGTTCACAGCTTCACTTTGCTCGGCTCCACAGTCAACACTCTTGGTACCAGAAGTCAGGAAATCAAAAAGCGTATCGCGATGGGAAAGACTGCCGTTAGGGACCTCTCAAAGGTACTCAGGAGCAACAGTGTCTCTCTGGAGACTAAGGTGTGCCTGGTACAGGCCATGGTATTTGCAATCGCTTGTTATGCATCAGAGAGTTGGACAATGACTAGGGAGGACAGAAGGAGAGTGGATGCTTTTGAGCTGTGGTGCTGGAGAAGGGTACTGAATGTACCATGGACTGCCAGGAAAACAAACAGATTCATCTTGGAGAGGATTAAACCAAGCTGCTCCTTCGAGGCAAGGATTCTGGGGCTTTGTCTGACATACTTTGGACATGTTGCCAGGAGGGACAGGTCCTTGGAGAGGGACATCATGCTTGGGAGGGTGGAGGGACAGCGCAGGAGGGGAAGACCCTCTATGAGATGGATTGATTCGGTGACTGGGGTAATCGGGATGGGTGTGTCAGAGGCGGTGCGGTTGGCTCAGGATAGAGTAGGGTTTAGAGCTGTTGTGCATAGGGTCGCTATGAGTCGGAAACGACTCGATGGTACATAACAACAACAATCTAAGTCTTTGATCCATCTTGAGTTACTTTTTGTCTGTGATGAGATATTTATTTTGTTTCCATTTTCAGCAAGTAGATATCCATTTTTCCTATCACCATTTGTTATTGGGAGTTCTGATGATTTAACAGTAAATAGTTACACTGCTAACTCAAAGGCATATGGTTCAAATCCACCAGCTGGATTTGAACTCTGTCAGAGAAGCATGGGCAATCTCCTCTTCGCTTATTGATGGTAAACTATGACTCTTTTCTGTATCTATGCTACATAATAAAAACAGCAATTTGTTCAAAAGCAGCAGTTTTAACAAATTTTGCAAAAAAATATTAAATAACAGTTCTTTGAAAATTATTTTTAAATAACAAAAATTTACCCAAGAGGGTACATAAGAACAAAAAAATTTGTTAAAAGTCTATTTCCTACTCAGTTGATAGCTAGATGGATTAATTGATAGGTTCTCAATTCTGTTCCAGTGACCTGTGAAACAGTCATTGTACCAATACTAAACTATTCTGTTTAATGTACTTGTACATTTGTTTTGAGTTCAGAAGGTTAAGCTTTATGACGTTGTTTTTCTTCTTTAGTAGTGTTATGCTTATCCAAGGTCTCTTCCCCCCACATAAATTTGGTGATTACTTTTTCCATCACTTTAAAAAAGAATGATGACAATATCTGGATTGCCACTGTGGCTGAAGGGTACTTTTGGCAATATTATCTTTTTCACAGATTTTCCAATCAATTAATATGTTATGTTGTTGTTCTTGCTATGTGCCATTCAGTTGACTTATAGTGACCCTGAGAACAGCGTATCTGAACCCTGGCTTATCCTGTGCCATTCTCACTATCACAGAAAAGCTTGAGCATGTTGTTGCATTCACCATGTAAATCCATTTTATTGTGGGTTTTCCTCTCTTATACTAACTTTCCACCTACTCAAGTATCAAGTATGCTGTCTTTCTCCAACGATTGACTCATCCTAGCAACACGTCCAAAATATCCTAGACAGAATTTCAATCTCCTTGCCTCCAGAAAGCACCCTGATTGCACCTTCTTTAGGACAGATCTGTTTGTTTTCTTGACATTCCATGAGATATTCAGTATTAATTTTCAACATCAGAATTCAAAAGCATAACTCAGAAACACAACAAGCAATTGAGAAGACTATGGCTGAGATCATGTGCATATTAGTAAACTGACATAATTCTTCATTGCTCTGATAGTAGATTTTTACAATGTTGGCTAGCTAGCTATCTTCTTTTCCCTATTTCATTTGTATTTCTTTTTTTAAAAAAAAATTATAGTGGTTTATTTACAAAGTTTGTATACATTATTTTTCATACCAGATATTTCTATTTCCTCCACCCATCCTATGATTATCATCCCCCCACCATCCTGAGCCCTATGCTTTCATCCACTCCTTTGAACCTCATACTTATTCTGTAATAATGGTCTTATATAGTATTTGTCCCTATGGGAGGAAGTTAGTTCACTCAGCTTAATGCTCACCAGTCTCTTCCAAGTTAGGTAGTAATTTACAAAACGATTGCTCCTGTGTACTGTGTAGTATTCCATCCTGTGAATGTACTGTAATTTCTCAATCCATTCCATTTGGACACTTGAGCTGTTTTCATGTTCTTGTGATGGTCAATGATACCGCTATGAGCATTAATGTATACGTATCCATTTGTGGCTCATTCTCATTTTCTAGAGATATATTCCAAGCAGTGGAACAGCTAGATCATATGGAATTTCTATGTTCAGCTTTTTGAGGAAACACCAAACTGCCTTCCAGAGTGGTTGGTTGTACCAATTTAATCCCCCCAACGTGGATAAGAATTCATATCTTTCCACCTCTTCTCCAACATTTTTTACTTGATATGCTGTTAAACTTTCCATTACTACTGGAGTGAGAAAGTATCTCATTGTGATTTGGATTTGTATCTCCCTTATCACCAATTTGGAGCATTTCTTGATGTGTTTGTTTGCCATTCGAATATCTTTCTCTTTGAAGATTCTTTCCATGTCTTTTGTCCATTTTGTAATTGTGTGATCAGTCTTTTTCTTGGGGAGGCCATGTAGGATCCTATAAAGTTGGGTATGAAACCCTTGTCTGAAAGGGTATTGCCAATTTTTTCACCCCAATAAATAGGTTTGCCTTTCACTCTGTTGGAAAAAGTTATGATGTGCTCAGGGATTTAATATTTAGAAGATCACATACATCAATTTTATCCTCTCCAGAAAGAAGATTTCTGGTTGTATGTGGCAGTCTCCTTCTACCATAGACTAGGTGGTCTCCATTTGTAGTCTATTCTATTTTATTTCTCATTTTACTTTTCTATGTCTTGAGATATGAATTCTCAGTGATACTGTACAAGTTTCAAAAAGCATAATAGCATAAACTGATAATGTCCATGCACAACTTCTCTAAGTTCTGCAGTCTGTTGAACAAGTTCTGACTTTCTTCTTGAGAAATCATTTGGAGAATAAGGACCAGGTTTTCATTTAAGTCCAACACACAATGAACAGATCAGAATTTTCCAGGTGAGCCAGTTCTTTCAAATTTCTGGTTAAGTTTAGTTTGTTTGTGTGTGTGTGTGTGTGTGAGAGAGAGAGAGAGAGAGAGAGAGAGAGCGTGTGGTGGAGGGAGAACATATATTGTAAATTAGATCGCTATATCCTGAAATTAGTTGTTTTTAAGTATGAAAATTGATATATTATTTATGTAACTGACTTCTGGGCAAATTATGGAAGACTAGACAGACAGCATTGCAGACCCTCTTCAAATAAGACACTAAAAAATAAACATAACATATATAGATGATAATTATAGAGTCCTGATATTAAAAGGGGGAAAAGAGATGTAGTTCAAACACCTACTAAAGAGAGAAACAAAATGAGAAAAAATTACGGACAGATCATATGATTGTTAAATAGTGCAGTGCAGAAATTTCAATCCTATACAAATAGAATAAAGCTGCTATGAACACTAGTGTACAAGTCTCCGTTTGTGCCTCAGTTCTTACTTTCTCAGGGTATATTCCAAGTATAATAGCTGTGTCATATGGGATTTCTACATTCAGCTTTTGAGGAAGTAACAAACTGCCTTCTAGAATGGTTGTACCATTCACAATCCACCAACAATGTATAAGAGTTCCTATCTTGCCACATCCTCCCCAACATTTATTACATGCTGTCTTGTTAAATGTTGTCACTGTTATTGGAGATGTTACCTAACTGTGGTCTTGATTTGCATCTCTTTTATTGCTAATGATTCAACATCAAAAGAACATGGAAACAGCCCAGATGTTCAACCACAATCGAATGTATTGAGAAATTATGATACATTCACACAATGGAATACTATAAGCAGCACGCAGGAGCAATGATTTTATAAATTATTATCTAATTTGGGAGGGACTGGAGAATGTTTTGCTGAGTGAACTAACTCAATCCCACAGAGACAAGTATTATATAAAACCACTATTGTAGAATGAATATGAATATTCAAGGCAGGATGGAAAGTGTGGAAACAGAGGGAAGAGGATGGATGTGTGAGAGTGTGTGTGTGTGTGTGTGTGTGTGTGTGTACATAGGGTTGTATAACTTGATGGGTGGAAGAGTGAGGGAAGTTGGAAGAATCTGGTCTGAAAAACAATGTATTTTAATTTTGTAAATAAATTAGCATAAAAGAAACACAAACCCCATGCATTCTAAATAAAGTATATTTCCATATTAAAAAATAACCAAAATCAAATAGAAGATTATATCATGCTCTACATCCAGTGTTTATTTAGCAATGTTCCTCTGCTCCTCATAGAGTTTTAGGTGTCAGAATGACTCTTAAAATTGCACTGAAATGTATGGAAGCAAAAACAAATGGGGGAAAATGATGAAGTAAAAGAGTTGAACAGAAGATTTCAAGGATTTGCTAAAAAAGACAAAGCAAAATATTATAATAAAATGTGCAAATATCTGGAGCCAGAAAATAAAAATGGAAGAACTCATATAGCATTAATCAAGTTGAGAGAATTAGAGAACAAATTCCATCCTCCAATTGCAATCTTAAAGAATAAATTGAATGATACAGGATGCAAAAGGGTTTAGTTTGAGTGGAGTGGAAGGCAGTTTGATTTGGGGATATAATGGATGAGGGTATAATTCAAGAATGGAGTCAGTGTATCAAAAAGAATTTACTCTATCCTTGATACCAAAGCCAGGAAAGGACACCACCAAAAGAGAAAACTATAGGCCAATATCTCTTATGAA
>NW_006399910.1:4012173-4012693 GCF_000299155.1 Elephantulus edwardii | reverse complement strand
AATATAACTAGAAGCATAAAAGATCTATTCAAAGAAAATTACAAAACATTATTACAAGAAACAAAAAGAGACCTGGAGAAGTGGAAGCATATCCCTTGCTCATGAATAGGAAGACTCAATGTTGTGAAAACTGCAATACTACCAAAGGCAATATACACGTTCAATGCAATCCCCATACAAATACCAATTCCTTCTTCAATGAGATGGAAAAGGCAATCTCCAGCTTCATCTGGAATGGAAAGAAGCCACGAATAAGCAAAGCACTCCTTAAAAACAGAAAAATGTTAGGAGGCATCTCACTCCCTGACTTAAACTCCTACTACACTGCCGTGATAGTCAAGACAGCATGGTACTGGTACAATGACAGACACATAGATGGATGGAATAGAATTGAGAATCCGGAAATCAGCCCATCTATTTATGGTCAATTGATTTTTGACAAAGAGAGGAAATCAGTTAGGTGGGGAAATGACAGCCTTTTTAACAAATGGTGTTGGCAAAATTGGAAAACTATCTGCAG
>NW_006399910.1:3997541-4010933 GCF_000299155.1 Elephantulus edwardii | reverse complement strand
AAAAAAACCCGCAAAAAATAATTTGTTCATATTAAAAAATTTCAAGAAGTTGCATATGATGAAGTACCAAAGGTAATGAAGGAAGAAGTTCAAGTTACACTGAAAGTCCTGGCAAAATATAAAGGTCCAGGAATTAACAAACATATTCCAACAAACAAGTACAATGTTGGACCTGCTTACTAGGCTGTGCAAAGAAATCTGGAAAACAAGCATCTATCTGGACAACTGACTAGAAGAAATCCAAATTTATTCCCATTCCAAGGAAAGGTGGCTGTACCATATGAAGTTTCCATGTTCAGCTTCTTGAAGAAACATCAAACTCCCTTTCACAGAGGTTTTACCATTTTAGAAGTCCCGCCAACAGAAAATGAGTGTTTCAATCTTTCCAAAGCCTCTCCAACATTTATTCCTTGCTGCCTTATTAAACTTTGCTGCTGCTTCTGGGATGAGTTGGTGTCTCATTATGAATTTGATTTGCATCATTCTGTTTGTCAGTTATATTGAACATTTCTTCACATGTTTTTCAGTCATCTGAATGTCCTCCTTCGTGAAGAGTTTTGGTTTTTGTTTTGTTCTCTTTTTCTCCTCAATTTCTTGTTGTGTTTTCAGCCTATTTCTTGTGTTTGTTCAGTAGTATTTTTTAAATTTTAATTATGTTATCCTTGTCTGAAATGTTATAGCATGTTGGGTTTTTGTTTTTTTGTTTGTTTGTTTGTTTTTTTAGTCTGTGACATTTATTTTCACCCTATTAGAAAACATTTTGATGTACATAGCAATTTGATTTTTAGAAGGCCTCATTCGTCGATTTTATCCTTTCTATGTTCTGTATTTTGGCTGTATTTGCAAGTCTATTTATGCCACATGCTAGGGCATTTAAGTTTGTTTCCACTATGTTTCTTATGATCATTGCCACTTTGGGCTTTTACCTCTAGGTCTCTAATCCACCTTGAGTTGTTTTTTATGTATGATGTAAGATGTGGATCCTATTTCAGATTTCTGTACACCATAGACTGAATGTTTGGTTGAATTCATCTGTGAAGGCTTTTGGGCTAGACATGTTGTGGTTTTTGTTGATTTTGGGTTTTTTTTTAAATATTTTTATGGCCTTCTAAATTTCTTCTGTTGTGATGGGTATGTTCCATTTCTGTCTGGGTCAATTTGGGTAGGGTGCTTAGATCTAGAAATTGCCCTCCTCTGGGTTTTAAAATTTATCAAGATAAAATTTTTTGTAATATTCTGCTATGACCATTTTCTTTTCAGTTGATTCTGTTGTAATGTCACCTTTTAAATTTCTGATTCAAGTTATTACTGTGTTTTCTTTTATTTACTTTTTTATGGTACCAATTTTAAATACATCTTTATTTGAGACATTGCATTTTCCACTTACAATACAGTGATAATAAAGTGCAATGTTAATTCCTTTCCCTATGCACATTCCATATTCAAGTATTGAGAATGCCCAGAAATTTAGTCTAGCAGTTTAGACTTTTCAACTGCAGTGTGCTACAAATTTGGGTCCTTCAAAATTTAACTGTGGGACAATGAATGCTAAAGTATACAGATTGGTTTAGTCAACCTCTTCAATGGTGGGTTCAGAAGAGGCACCACCAGATGGAGGAGCTCCACCTCCAGGGAAGCTGCCAGGCATGCCTCCGGGCACACCTCCAACACTCTGGTACAGCTTGGTGGTGATGGGGTTGCAGACATTTCTAGTTACTTCTGCTGATGCTCCAATTCCTCCTTTTCTGCATTCTGATTTTTATCAAGCCAGGTGATAGTTTCATTGGACTTGTCAAGGATCTTCTGCTTGTCCTCGTCATTGATCTTGCCTTGAAGCTTTTCATCTTCAACTGTTGCTTTCATATTAAATGTGTAAGACTCAAGGGTATTCTTAGAAGGCTCCTTATCTCTTTGCTTCTCATCTTCACCTTTATACTTCTCAGCCTCCTGGGCCATTCCTTCAATGTCTTCCTTACTCAAGTGGTCCTTATCATTGGTGATGGTAATTTGTTTTCTTTCCCAGTGCTCTTACCAACAGCAGAAACATTAAGGTTACCATTGGCATCAATATCAAATGTGACTTCAATCTGAGGAACAGTACAAGGTGCAGGTGGTATCCCAGTGAGCTCAAACTTGCCTAGCAGGTTGTTATCTTTGGTCCTGGCATGCTTACCTTCATAGACCTGAATGAGTACACCAGACTGGTTGTCAGAGTAGGTTGTGAAGGTCTGTGTGTGCTTGGAAGGAATGGTTGTATTCCACTTGATGAGGACAGTCATCACTCCACCAGCAGTTTTAATACCAAGATAAAATGGAGTGACATCAGGAGCAGCAAATCTTGAACATTTTCAGATTTGCCTCCAGAGAGAGCCTGGACAACTGCACCATAAGCAACAGCCTTATCTGGGTTGATGCTCTTGTTCAACTCCTTTCCATTGAAGAAATCCTGAGGAAGCTTCTGAATCTTGGGAATTCTGGTAGAACCACCCATCAGGACAATATCATGGATCTGTGACTTGTCTAGCTTGGCATCCCTCAGGGCTTTCTCCACAGGGTCCAAAGTGCCACGGAAAATATCAACATTCAATTCTTCAAAGTATAGAAGTATATTCCCTCACACAGAGAATCTAACTCAATACTGGCCTGGGTGCTAGAAAAGAGTGTGCGCTTTGGACGCTCACAAGCAGTGCGGAGGTGTCTGACAGCCCTATTGTTTTCACTGATGTCTTTCTTATGCTTGCACTTGAAATGGTTGACCATTCTGTTGCCAAAGTCTTCTCCACCCAAGTATGTGTCTCCAGCTGTAGACTCGACCTCAAATATCCCATCTTCAATAGTTAGGATTGACACATCAAAAGTGCCACCTCCTAAGTCAAAGATCAGCACAATCCTTTCAGCACCAACCGTTTTGTCTAAACCACATAAGCAATAGCAGCAACAGTTGGCTCATTGATGATTTGGAGGACACTGAGGCCAGCAATGGTTCCAGAATCTTTGGTAGCCTGGCTCTGAGAGTCACTGAAGTAAGCTGGTACAGTGACAACAGCATTGGTAAGAGTCTTCCCAAGGTAGGCTTCTGCAATTTTCTTCGTCTTTGTGAGAACCTTAGAGGACACCTCTGGATAGAAACTTTTGGTCTTTCCTTTATATTCTTCTTGGACCTTGGGCCTGTCTGCATTGTTCACCACCATGAAGGGCCAGTGTTTCATATCAGACTGCACAACATCATCAAATCTTTGTCCAATGAGACTTTTAGTACTGAATACTGTGTTAGTAGGATTCATTGCAACTTTGCCCTGATCATTTGCAGTGATCTCCACTTTCCCATGCTGGAAGACCCCTACAAAGGAATAGGTGGTGCCAAGATCAATGCCAACCGCAGGGCCCTTGGACATGGTTGCTTAGTGTAGGTCCCAGGTGGTGGAGGGGAAAAACTGTATCTTAAGGTTGCCACTGCGCTAAATGAGCTTATTTACTTTTTTTAAGTTTGCCAATGCTTTGGCTATTTTATTTACCTATTCAAAGAACCAGTTTTGGTGTTGCTAATGGTTTCAATAGTTTTTGTGTTTTCTCTTCCATTTATTTCAGTTCTTACCTGTATGTTGATTTTGTTTTGTTTGTTTGTTTTTCTAGAGACTATGACAAGAAATTTTTGTTGTTCTTTTTCTATTTATTGGAAAGGTTGAGATAATAATTTTATTTTACTCTTTTATTATGTTCTTATGTGTTTGCTTTTTACTATAAACTTCTTCCTGAGGACTACATTTTCTGTGCTCTAGAGGTTTTATTTGTTAAATGTCCATTCTTTCAAGGAACTTTTTTATGAACATTTTTATTTCTTCTGTGTCCCAGCAGTGCACAAACAAGGTATTATTTCGCTTCCACGTGGGGAATTTTTGTCCTTTATCTATCTACTCGGTACCAATTTCTAATTTTATGGCATTGTGATCTGAAAAGATAATTCATATTATTTTGTTATTTTTAATTAGTTAAGGCTTGCTTTGTGTCCTAATACCTAAAAAAAAATCTGGAGAATGCAACATGAAGAAGAGTGAACTTGAGAAGAAAGTAAATTGAGTTTTGTTTGATGAAATACCTTGAATACATCGGTGAGGTTGAGTTGGCTGTTGGGCAGTTTAGATCTTCCGCGTCTTTGTCAAATTTCTTTCAAATTGGCCTGTCCTTTAAGAAAAGTCTTCTAATCTTTTTAAAACTATTGACTTATTGTCTATTTCTTTCTTCCAATCTATTAAATTTTGTTTCATGTATTTTGCAGGTCTGTCATTTGGTGTGTACATGTTTACTAAAGATATAGCCTCTTGTTCTATTTTGTCTTTAATCAATATTTAGTGCCCTTTCTTGTCTCTTATGGTAGTTTCAATTCTGTCACTCTTGCTTGCTAAGGGTGCCATTTCCTTGGCTTATTTTTTTTACTTCCTTTAATTTTAAGTCTATCTTTCTTCTTGCTATGAGTCGCCTGTGACTCGATGGCACTTAACAACAATAACATCAATAGAGAGAGAAAGAAAGAGAGAGAGAGAGAGAGAGAAAGAGAGAGAGAGAGAGATCGATCAGCTGGCCCAGTGAAGAGAAAACGATGTGACCAAGACAAAGGTGGATTACCTTTAGTTTGTGGCCCTCCAGCCAGTCTCTCATTGTTTTTGTTCAGACATTCCTCTAGGTCGTGTAGCCCTGGTGTACAAGTTGTGGTTGCTGTGAGGCTGAACACTGTGACACGGATGTGTCAAATGCATTAATGGTTGGCTACCCAATGCGGACTGAGAGTGGGATGGAGCTCCCCGATTAAACAAGTGTGGAAGGAGGAGTGGCATTCACTTCCATAATAGCTTGCCTCTGGAAACCCTATGAACCTGGAGAGAGGATGAAAGGCACCCAAGCGTCGAGGACTCTCCTTCATAGGGTCTCTATGAGTTGCCTGCGACTCAATGGCACTTAACAACAACAACATCTTTCTTTTCTTTTTCAGATGTGTCTATTGTAAGGAATATATGGGCTTTTTTGTTATCCATTCTGTTTTCTTTTTCTCTTAATTGGTGTATTTAAGTGATTCACATTGAGTGTGATTATTGACAGATAAGGCTTTATTGTTGCTTTTTAGTTGCATTCCTTTTCCTCTTGTTGCTGATTACTTGGTCCATTCATTTTTCTTTGCAATCTCTATGTGAAGGACATCTTTTCATTTAGTCATTTCACACAATTCTTGTGTTTTCTTCATTTTCTTTCTGTTTTCTAGTAATTATCATTGAACTTCTTGTGTCCTATCTCATCAATTCCCTGTTCCATCTTTCCTATACTTTTTTGGGGGTTTGGTTTTGTTTTGGTCCTTTGAACTGTTGAAAATGTTGGTAAATATTTGATATTCTGGATTGGATTGTCATGCTTTTCTGTTGTTTCTAGGCAGCATTGGTTGTATTTCCCTTTCAATTCCTTGTTGCTCTTTACTGATAATGTCTACTCTTTCTTCTATCATTTGTAACTTCTTCAGCACTGTATTTAAGGCCTCCATGTTCATTTATTTATTCTGCTTTTCTCTCTCTAAGATTTTCAATGGGCCCATGATCTGTTCTACTTTTTAGGAGAAGTCTTGTTTTGTTTTCTCCTAATGTTTGTACGTGACTCCTGCTTCCATGACATTATGTGAGGTTCTTCTTGGTATGTAAGTGTCATGTTCTGCTGTGTCTCTATAGGAAGCTACATGCTCCTAATCTTTATGATACTCTTGATACTGCTACAAAATTTAAGCTTTGCAACTAATTTCCAAACAGCAATTTCTGTGCTGGTCATTTCTCTATTACCTTTACAGGTAGCAAATTTCTTTTTTAGTTGTAGAGTCATCCATAAGGTACTTCCCTGATGCTGACTGTTCTGGGAGGCCCAAAGGGTGCTCTGATTTCTGCTGAATGGTCCCTGGGGGCAGATCATATGCTGACACAAGGCAGACTCAAAGGCTCTTCCTTCTTTTTTGTTGGTCCCCTGAAGTGAATGTGCAGGTGGGGGGAGGGACTTCAGAGTAGCCAGGAGGCACTTCCCTTCCTGCTGGTTGATCAGGATAGCCTGCATGGTGCTTGCCTTTCTGCTGTCTGCTTCCTGGAGGCAGCAGACCTGTTAGGGTAGCATGAACTCAGACAATAGGGCTTGTCTATGTGAATATTAGTTTTGTGATTTATTTTTAAAAATATCAATTCTGCCTAAAAAGTACAGTTAGAAAGTGATAGTAAAATATGCTGGACACAATTTTTATACCTAATATGATCATTTCTGTAATGGCAATTCAAAGAATAGCAAATAATGTGGGTAGGTCCTGAGAGAAAAGTCTTGTAAGGTTGAAGGAATTTCCCTATTAAATTAGTACATAAAAAGAAATTCAAACTCATACTTTCAAAGTTAATTATTCAGTCTGAAATTGTCATAATATATTTTTATTATTTATTTATTATAAAAATTTTACTCCAGCTCTTTGCACATTTCATGATATTTTTCTTTGTCTTCCCACCCTTTAAATTTTCTGTCCAGCTCCTTAACTTCTTTATTTCTCTCCTTTGCTTTGAATTCTTGATATTCCAATGCAATATTCAAAGTCTCTTGTGACATCCACCTTGTTCTTTTCTTCCTCCTTTGTCACTGTAATGACCTTTTACATTCTTCCTGGATGATATTCTTGATATCCTCCCACAGCTCTTCTGTTCTTTACTCATTAGTGTTTAAGACCTCAATCCTGTTACTGAGATGGTTTTAAAATTCAGGTGGGTTGTTTATGTTTATCTTGTTGTGGTGCTTGAGTATTTTATAAATTCTATATATAAGTCCCTTATCTGACATGTCATTACTAAATATTTTTCCCCAGTCTGTGGCTTCCCTTTTTACATTGTTGGAGAATTTTTTTGATGTGCATAGAGATTTAATTCTTGAAAGGTCCCATTCATCTATTTTATCCTCTCCTGGCTGTAGATTTTTCAGGATGCTTGGAAGACTGTTTATCTCATAGATTAGGACTTCTATAGTTCTTCCAAGCTTTTCTTTAATGAATTTATAGTACTTGCTTTTAGTCCTTGATCCATGATTCATCTTGAGTTGGTTTTTTTGTATGAAGTGAGGTGTGGATCTTGCTTGAGTTTTCTGCAGATAGTTTTCCAATTTTGCCAACACCATTTGTTTAAAAGTCTGTAGTTTCCCCACTTGACTGATTTACTCTCCTTGTCAAAAATCAGTTGACCATAGCTAGTTTGGCTGATTTCTGGGTTCTCAATTCTATTCCAGTGATCTATGTATCTATAAACATAGTTTTGCTTAATTAATAGATGTTCATTTTCTTTGCCCGTTCACTTATAGTTTCCTACTTCTATGCTTTTTATTGGTCTATTCTAGTTTCACCTTTGCTTCAGCTTGTCGGCTTGCCAAAAGGATTATTTTTAATTTTCTAACCCAATTGTGAATTTTTCTTTTTCAGTATGAAAGTTCACTCCACAGCATCCTGCTGCACAGTGGGCAGCCTCAGTACTCTATACATAGGATTCTGAACAAAGAATACCTCAGGTCAGATTCACAGACACCTGAGGGAATTTGCTTCTTTGCTTCTGAGTGTGAGATTTTACTCAATGTTAACCATGAGCTAGCTTGAATGAGTGAGACCTTTATTCCCTTTACAAAACCTGGCATAGCCATCATCCTGAAAGCTTTATGAGACAACTCAATGAATGTTCTAATAGCAGGCAAAAGCAAAGAATTCCTAATTCCGGAGAATCTTAAAATTTAGGGATAAGAGATCAGAGAAGTTAGCTCAAACAAGGAGTATCCATGGAGAAAGGAATGAGAATTTTTTTTAAATACCCCACATATGCATTTATAGCAATAAAATAAAACTTGGAACTCTAATTATTTTCAATAAGTATTGTGAGGAGAAATATTATACCACATATTCTTGTGATAAACAATTTTAGAAGAAACATACTTTTCTGCTTTTATGTTCAATAATATTGAGCACAAATTCCAAATTCTTCACTCTACTTCTAAAAGGAAGTCATACTTCAGCTGCCTACTCAAAGCGTTTCAATCTGTATGCAGAACAGATAATTTGGGAAACAGGTTTTTATGAAGAAGAGTGTGGTATCAAGACTGGAGGAAGACTCATTAACAATCTACAAAATGCAGATGAAACAACCTTGCTTGCTGAATCTGATGAAGACCTGAAGCACTTGCTGGAAAAGATCAAGGACTGCAGTCTTCAAAATGGATTAAAGTAGAACATCAAGAAGACAAAGATTCTCGCCACTGGGCCAATTAATAGATGAAGAAGAGATTGAAGTTGTTAGCAATTTCAACTTGTTTGGATCCAAAGATTATTGCACTGGGAAAATCTGCTGTCATGTTCTCCAGAGTGTGAAGAGCAACGATGTCAGTCTAGATACAAAGGTGTGTCTAATCCAGCCATGGTCTTATCTGTTCTTATGCTTCAGAGAGTTGGGCAATGACTTAGGTAGTAGAATAGATGACTTTGAGTGTGGTGCTGGAGAAGAGTCTAGAACATGTCATGGACTGCCAAGAAAATAAATAGGTCTGTCTTGGAGAGGGTGAAACCAAGTCTCTCCTTGGAGACTAGGATTTTGAAGCTCTGCTTCACATACTTTGGACATGTGGCCAGAAGAGATCTGTCGTAGGAGAAGGACATCATGCTTGGAAGGGTGGAGGGACAGGGCAGGAGAGGAAGACCCCAAATGAGATGGATTGATACTGTAACTGGGGAAAGGGGGGGGGTTCGTGTATCAGAATTAATGAGACTAGCTCAGGACAGGGAAGGGTTCAGAGCTTCTCAACTTAGGGTTACTATACATCACAGATCACTCAATGACACATAACAACAATAACATACTATGAATAGTTTAGAAGCAGGAGTGGCATCCACTTCTTAAATAACATGCCTCCAGAAACTCTATGAACTTTGATAAACTTTGATAGTTTTAGAATGGCTTCAGGCCTTTTGTTCATAGGGCTGCTTTGAGTCATTCTCAACTTGAAAGCAATCAACAACTCTAGAAGACAGCTAATCTAATGATCCTTAAGCAGCTTACTTGGGCAAAATTAACAGCTTATTTATTCACAACTACTGGGTTACATGTTATACCTAATCTCTCTAACTTTATGAGAATTATTTCAAAATTATTCAGCCCATAAATCCCTCTAGAGACTACATCTTTGTTTTTCCTAATTTGAGATACTTTTAAGAATTGGCCAAGGTGTGCTTTCTTAATTTTAGCTTTTCTTATACAATATATTTTTCAGAAGCTCTTTTGATTAGTTAACAAAGACGTTTGTTTGGCAATTAGCTTTGTTAAGGCTGCTCATATTTCATCATCTTTAGAAATAATAATAATAATAATATTTTCAAGCCTTAGTTATCTAATCTTCTTTGTATGAGTTAAGTGACTTAAATACAATAATATAGAGTAAGTAGTCAAAATTGAGATACAGAGTCATAATTTGAAATGAAATTTTCCAAATTTCAAATTTTTACATTTTATTCAGCTTAACTTCTTGATTTCTTCCCTTTGCTTTGGATTTTCTGCACTCTACTGGAATATTCAGAGTCTCTTCTGACATCCATATTGGTCTTTCTTCTTTTTCCTTCTTTCTAATGACTTTTTTGCATTCTTCATGAATCATATTCTTGATACCTTCCATAGCTTGTCTGGTCTTCGTTCATTAGTGTTCAAGGCCTCGAAACTACTCCTGAGTTGATTTTTAAATTCATTGGAGATAGACTCATGGTAAAATTTTTATTCCTGTGGATATATATAATTTAACCTTCTTTAGTTTTAATTTGAACTTACATATGAGCAGTTAATGGTCTGCTCCACAATCAGCATCTGGTGTAGTTTTTACTGCTAATGTTGAACTTCTTCAACTGTACTTTCCACAGATGTAATCAATCTGATTCCTGTGCATCCCATCAGGTGAAATCCTTGTGTATAACCTGCATTTATGTTTCTTTATTTTTAAATTAATTTTAATGAACATTTATAGACATTTTGGATTTCCATTTATTCATTGTTGCACTTTTCTTCTGCCCACTCCTCCCCACACCCCCGCAGTTGGCGTCTCTCTTTGAAAAGTAAAAAAAAATAAATAAAAAAATTCTTTCATTGGTATACAATCTCCCTCCTTTTCCTGAGTATACTCCACTATGCAACTTTCATTCTGGACTTTGTCATAGCCATAATACCCAATCATATATCTCTTTTAAACTGTTCTCTCCCTCATCTGTTTCAATGCAGTATACATTACTTATCCACTTTTTCTCAGTCTTACCCCAACCCTGATGTCAATCACATTCTACAAGTGTCACTATGCAGTATTTGTTTTTTTGTGACTGAGATATTTCACTCAGCATAATGTCCTCCAGGGCCACCCATTTTAAATAATATTGCATGAGATCTTTGTGTTTCAATGCAGTGTAGTATTCCATTATGTGAATATACCAGACCTTCTCTACCCATTCGTTTGTTGATGGGCACTTAGGTTGTTCCCAACTCTTTGCTATTGTGAGCAAAGCCGCGATAAACATGGGTGTGCATATATCTGCCTGGGTGGCAGTTATAGTTTCTTTAGGGTATATTCCCAGTAGGGGAATTGCTGGGTCAAATGATATTTCTATTTGCAACTTTTTGAGAAAGCACCATACAGCCTTCCATAGTGGTTGAGCCATTTTACACTCCCACCAACAGTGAATAAGGGTTCCAGTTTCTCCACCAGCATTTGCTGTTTGCTGCTCCGTTCAGTTTTGCTATTCTTACTGGAGTGAGGTGATATCTCATAGCTGTTTTGATCTGCATCTCTCCTAGAGTGAGGGATTTTGAACATCTCTTCATGTGCGTGTTTGCCATCTGAATGTCTTCTTTTGTGAAGTGTCTGTTCATATCCTGTGTCAATTTTGCATTTGGGTTATTTACCTTTACCTTGTGGTTCTTGAGTATTTTTTAAATTCTAGATAAAATTCCCTTATCAGACATGTCATTACCAAATTTTTTTCCCCAATCTGTGGCTTTCCTTTTTACTCTGTTGGTGAAGTTTTTAGGTGTACATAGGGATTTGTTCTTAGAAGGTCCCATTCTTCTATTTTATCCTCTGCTGACTGTAGATTTTTCAGGATGCTTAAAAGACTCTTTATTATGTTATCTTTATGTTCTTATAAAACGTATTTGCTTCAAATAAGTCATTGATTTTACAGAATTCTATAATTTTATCCCCACCCTCATTTCTCTCACCAAGACTATATTTTCTGACTACTGATCCTTCTTCCTGATTCCCAACTTTTGCATCCCATTGACCCCTTATTATTTTTAACACATCTTGGTTACATGTTTCATCAATTTCTGACTGCAACAGTTGATGGAAATCATCTATTTCCTCCTCTTTCACAATGGTTGTAGGCACATAAATTTGAATGATAGTGGTATTAACAGGTCTTCCTTGTATGCGTATGGATATTATCCTGTCACTCACATACGGAGACTTTTTTTCCTTCATTTCAACTTTTTACTTTTCTTCTATAACTATACAATGTTTAATTGAATATAAATATGTTAAAATGTATCCCTATTTCCAAATCACAGAATATAATGTATCCTAAATAAATCCATCACTAAATGAAAAGAGTTATACTATATCAATGAGAAATTTGTATTGCCTTATTCCTATCAATGATTAGTAACAGATAGCTTTACAGAGTTAATTATTCATTTAAGGAATGAGAAATTGAGCATTAAGTGTATGTTGTTATGTGCTGTCGAGTTGACTGTGACTCATAGCGACCCTATGTACAACAGCCCTCAACCCTTCTCTATCCTTCGCCAATCCCATTGTCTCCAATATGCCTATCCCATTACCTTAGTGACTGTGGAAGGTTGTCTTCTCCTGAGTTGTCCCTCCACCCTCCCAAACACGATGTCCCTCTCCAAGGACTAATCTTACCTTGTCCAAAGTATGTCAGACAAACTTCAGAATCCTTGTCTCCAAGGAGCAGCCTGGCTTCACCCTATACAGGATGAACTTCTTTATTCTCCTAGCAGTCTATGGTATATTCAATGAATGCTCTTCTCCCGCACTAAAATTCAAATACATCAACTCTCCTTCTGTAATCCTTAGCCATGGTCCAGCTTTCTGATGCATTGCAAGTAATTGCAAAGACTATGGCCTTTATCAGGTGCACCTGATTCTCCAGACTGACATCGTTGCTCTTCAGTACTTTGGAGAAGTCTCTGACAGAAGATTTTCCCAATGTAATTTGTCTTTTAATTTCCTGGATGCTGGTAACAAGAGTGTTGATTATTGAGCCAAGCAAATGGAAGCTGTCACCAATCTCGATCTCTTCATCATCCATCATGAAGCTGCCAATTGGCCCAGTGGTGAGAATCTTTGATTTTGTGATGTTGAGCTTCAATCCATATTGAAGGTTGCAGTCCTTGACCCTCTGTAGCAAGCTCTTCAGGTCCTCCTCAGTTTCAGCAAGTGTATAGATATCTGTTAATTAAAATCCATGTGCAAGCAAGTGCTATCCTTTGTTACTGGAGACTTTTATTAAGACATAATCAGAACGAAAAACTGAACAGACATATCATTCCAGAATGAGCATGATGCCAAAGATGTTGCACTGAATCATGGCCATGGCTACCATGTATATGATTTGGAAACAATATCCTCACTAGTCACACTGGTAAGTAACTTCCATAGTGTTTGAAGTGTGAGTCCCAAAGCTGACAAAAAAGATTTATAATTAAGATATATACAGAATTTCAGATTAACTAGTTTGATTGTGGAGTTCCCATTGTGTGGCTACAGGGTAGTTGTAGCTGTGCCGCTTGAGACTCACCGGAACATGTTCAGGCCAGTTCCCTGGTTCTCTGCTATGGTGGCCATAATCTACTTTAAACTTTGGGAGCCACTTGAGTGGTTTACTGGTCAGAGAGTATATGAACAATGTCTGAATATGGGCAAAATGAAATCAGGTTTCTGTTGTGGACCTCAGCATTCCACAAGCTGAGTAGTTTAGATTTTATACTATAATGTAATGTTATTGTTGTTGTTAAATGTCTTAGAGTCATAGGCAACTCATAGTGATCCTCACACTTGTGTGACTTTTATCTTTTCTCCAGGTTCACAGGGTTTCTGGAGGCAAGATACTATGGAAGTGGATACCACTCCTGCTTCCAAGCTTGTTTTAATCAGGGGGCTCCACCAAACACTATCCACCATGGATAACCATTATCGCATTTGACACATCAGTGTCACAGTGTTCAACTTTATAGCGACCACAAGTTATTTCTGTACGGCAAGTGGACACACTAGGGCTATATGATCTAGAAGAATGTTTAAACAAAA
>NW_006399910.1:3992137-3995096 GCF_000299155.1 Elephantulus edwardii | reverse complement strand
AATGAACATCTACAGAGATTTTGGGATTCCATTCATTCATTGTTGCACCCTTCTCCCCGCACAAACCCCTCCCCCCTTCTTGATCTTCCAGATCTCCACGTTCCTGTCCGCAGCACTGGGGTCATCTGCCATCTTCTCGCCTCCTCCTCCCTAAGGGCCCAGTCCTGGGCGGCGGCTCCGCGGCAGCGGCGGCTCTGACCTAGGACACCGGCTCCCTCTCTCCAGGCAGCTGCATGTGTTGCAATCCCCTCACATCTAAATGTCATTTTAAAATCCCAATGATCTTTAATACAGAAACTTGTAAGCCTTGCTTCTTACACTAAAATTTACCCTTGTTGTTTGATTGCCTCCTTGTGGAGCATGACTTATAGCGATCCTATGACCAAAAGGCCTAAAGCTCCTCTACAACTATCGACATTTGTCAAAGTTCATAGAGTTTCCTGAGGCAAGTTGTTTAGGAAGTGGATGCCACTCTTACTTTCAAAAAAATTTAACCTTATGTTGAAATATTTAATTACTCAATTACTTTAAAACAATCAAGTTTAAAAAGTGAGTCAATTTATTGCCATTCCAGCAAGAATTCAAATGAATCTTACATTTATGGTAATAATAAAGACAGTGATTTTTTTATTGATGTTCTGAATTGTTCTGAATGTAATGTTAATGTGTTTCAAATCAAGAGTTTCCCCATCAGTATAAAATTTAGTAAAATGGAAATTTTGATTCAGTGGTTGAGGAATAGACCATATGTTGCTGTTGTTATTGTTATGTGCTGTCAAGTCAATTAGACTCATAGTGGCCCTATGAACAAAATATCTCTGAATTCTGTCCTATCTTAAGCCAATCTCACTGTCTCTGACACATTGCCTGCCACAGTCACTGCATCAATCCATCTCATCCAGAGTTTTCCTCTCCTGTGTTGATCTTCCACCATTCTGAGCACGATGTCTTTCTCCAAGGACTTGTCCCTTCTGGTAACATGCTCAAAGTATGTAACGTCAAGTTTCACAATATTTCCTCCTAGGAAAAACCTGGCTTTACTCTCTCAAGGACATACCTGTTCGTTCTCTTGGCAGTCTATGGCAGGTTCCATACTCTTCTCTAGCACCACAACTCAAAGGCATAGATTCCTCTTTTGTCATCTTTAGTCATTATCTAGCTTTCAGATGCATGACAAGTAATTACAAAACCATGGTGTGGATCAGGCACACCTTAGTCTTTAGACTGACATTGTTGTGCCTTAGAGCTCTGAAGAGGTTCCTGACAGCAGATTTTCTCAAAGTAATTATGTATGTATGTATGTATGTATGTATGTATGTATGTATGTATGTATGTATTTATTTTCTTACTGCCAGTGCAAAGAATGTGGATTGTGGACCTAAACAAACTGTAATTGTTAACAACCTCAATCTCTTCTTCATTTATCATGATGCTGACAATTGGCCCAGTGGCAAGAATTTTTGTTTTCTTGATGTTGATATGTAATATATCTTGAACACTATACTCCTTGAACTTTGCAGCATACACCTCATGTTATCTTCAGTTTCAGCAAGTAAGGTTGTATCGTCTTTATCACACAGGTTGTTTATGAATCTTCCTCCAGTCCGGATGTCACATTCCTCATAAAGTCCAGCTTCCTGAATCACCTGTTTTATGTATAGATTGAAAAGATACAGAGAAGACTTACAACCCTGACACATTCCTTTCTTGATGGAACATGAGTCCATACTTAAAAAGTTTCTAGATGACTCTGATGTTACCCTTTTATATACTACACACAGAGTCACAGGAGCTTTTAAGGGAAATGGACTAAGTGTGGCCTTTAGATTAGCAGCATCAGCATCACCTGGGAACATTTTAGAAATGCCAATTTTTGGTCCTTACCAATGAGATCAGAAAGCTAGGTGGGGCCTGATAATGTGTGTTTAAACTGAGGCTCACTCACATTCAAGAATCATTGGATTAGAATACACCAGTGAAAATGTCAATTAATAAGGTTTTGGATATTTTAACTAATTTAAATTATTTTAAGAACAAAAATAGAGAATATTTTTGTCGACTCTAGGTGGAGAATGGAAAGGTTGAATTGGATGCATTTTAAATATAGAGCTTTGCCTTTGTGATTAACTTTCAGGCTCTCATAGCAAGAGTAAATCCACTGTTAATTATTCTTTTCTTTTTTAGTTTTTTGAGTTTTTTATTATGCTTCATTCATGTACATTTTCCCCTGCTCCCTACCTGCATCTGTCGGTGATATTCCCTCAATCCACCTACCCCCTTCTCTTCCCTTTATGTATGTTCATACAAATCTCACTGGATAGCCTTCTGTTTTTACCATAATGGTCTCATACAACACTGTTTTGTTTGGGGTTTTTTTCTTTTATTGGGAAAAATATATTGGGGTACAAGTAGGTGAGGGTTGGGGGCAGAAGGGTGAGGATGGGCAGGGATGCAGTCAGAGCTGCACAGTTTGGTAGGTGGGGGGAGCAGGTGAAGGAAATGATGAGGGCCCAGTGGGGACCAGATGCTACAGAGGAATGACAAGCATTTTCCAATGGTAATTAAACCAACTGTCTTATTGATTTGGGAATTGGATGTCGACTCTCTGGCTACTTCATGCTGAACAGGGGCGTAGATGTAAACGGGGGAAGGGAGGACACTTTATCACCTTACTGGTGGTCTTGGGTTAAGGCTGCTTGCCTTCTTGCTCTGTTAGATGATATTTTCCCATCATTTGCTCCCCTCTGGACTGCAAAATGTTTTCCTAGGTGGGTCCAGTGGGGATTGCTGGTTGAACCCAGAGGCTCCATCCTCCTTTGCTTCCTTAGCTGTCAGTTGTAATTCCTTTTTGTCACTGGCACTGGGTTCAGGGTCAATTCTGGAGTAAAACTCAGTGTTAAGGTTACCTATAGGAAAGGGAGCAAACCTAGACAGAACAAACTTGTGAGTTACAAATAGA
>NW_006399910.1:3989008-3991097 GCF_000299155.1 Elephantulus edwardii | reverse complement strand
TCTTCACTGAGGGCTAGTCATCAACTGTTTAAGTGTTCAATTATCAATAAGCCGAAGTCTGTAGGCCATAATGGCCCTGCTTTAAGTGGTTCGCTTGCTCCCACAGCTCACCACGCTGTCTCTGCCTCCACCGCCATCTTGGATCTCAGCACTGTTATTTTGTTCATTGTGATTGTGATTGACTAAGAAGTTCTGCAGACAATAAATAATAGAGGTAAATATCCAGGTATGTGGGGGAATAATAAAAACTTCATATTTAGAGGGAACTTATTGTTTTCAAGTCAGGAAACATAATTTAGTCACAGTTTAATTGCTTTAGAATTAAAATATTTTTAATAGATTCCATAGCTTGGATCACCATGTTCCTTATTTGGAAGAAAAATACTAAGGTTAATATTTCTCTTATCTATTTTAAGTATTAATTGTGAGTAACCCAAATGTTATTACTATAAACCCAACCAGCCTCATGCTATTGAGTTAATGTTGATTCATAGCTGAATAAAGGGACAATATATAGCAGCCCTATAGAATTCCCAAGGCACATGTTTTCTGAATCAGATTGTCACATCTTTATCCATCTAAACAACTGGTGAGTTTGAGGAGCCTCAGATCTGTTGGTTAACACCTGAGTGATTTAATCAATGTGCCATTAGAGTATATGCATGTATGTATCTGATAATAGAAATTCACTCTTTTTCTGATTGTCATTGATTTGGAACTGACTCATAGATTACCTTCTTTTGGGTTTCCAAGACTGTCAGTCGCATAGGAAAAGGTCAATCATTTTCTCCCGAGGAACTGCCTGTGGACTTGAAGTGCTGGAGAAGCATGAGTTTTTAAGAGTGCACCTCCCTACTGACTAGCTCATCAGAGCTCCCTAACAGAAAGTTACACACAAATGGACTGTCATGAAGTCAGAATTGACTCATTAATGACCCTATAGTGGATTTCCAAGGCTGTAATTACAAAGGAAGAAGTTGCTCACCTTTCTCCTATGGAGTAACTAATGGAGTTGAACTGGAGATGTTTGGTCTTTGAGTTAGCAGCAACTCCTTAGAAACTTTCCCGCAGATTTCCTAATAAAAAATAGGTAAATGACAAAAATAAAGATACCTATACTGGTATGCAGTTCATTAGGGTATTTTATTTACTAAAATAACAAAAGTAAAAACTTAGCAGTACAAATAAAAAAGGAAGTACTGTTAAAAAGCAGAAGAATAATAAACATTAGCTGATGAGTTGCTCAGTCCTTGGAGAAATCCTTAGGTGATATAAATGGCTAAATGCTCAACTAATAGTCAAAAGGTTATCAGTCTGAATCCATCCAATTATGACTTAGCAAATAGATTTGACTATCAACTTTCTAAAGGTCATAGCCTTAAAACCCCTAATGAGCCATTTCTCTCTGTGGGTTGGAGTCTTTATTGATGATAGAAAACAGATAACTGCATGATGTTTCATCCTTCTAAAATTGCCACAAGTTACAAAGAAGGAAATTGAAATCTTGAAGAAATTAAGAGAATTATCTAAGGAACATATTAAAAGGTCTTTGTGTCTGCTGATGTAGGTTTGAATAATGTCTGTCATTAACTTCTGTGACTGTTGCATAACGTTCTCTGGTCCTGTATGTTGGTGGCTTAGTGGAAAGGGATTCCTCTGGCAATCAAAAGTTAGGCAGTTCAAGTCCAACAGCTGCTGCACAGATTCAAGATGGGCAATCTCCTCTGGTGTGATCTGTTGCCTCTGTAAACCCTCCTAGAGGTCAGCTATGAGTCAGTTCCAACTTTATGGTACTTAACAAAAACAACATCAATTTCTTAATGTTAATAAATGAAGAGGATATAAGAATTTGAGATTCCTGTAAAAAGTGCTAACCTTAAAATATCATAAGTAATGTTAACTGTAAATAGAGTATAAAAAGTTTTATAAGGTTTAATAATGTCAATATTTTTGAAATTTTATCCAAACTTGTTTGATTTGCACATACTTGACAAAGGTAGTGTTCAACTGTACTGTGCATATACACTTTTAATCATTTCATTAGATATTAATCTCTTGAACTATTGAGAGGAGGAAGCGAAGACCAAAA
>NW_006399910.1:3975216-3987248 GCF_000299155.1 Elephantulus edwardii | reverse complement strand
GCAGGAGGGGAAGGCCCTCTGTGAGGTGGATTGATTCAGTGACTGGGATAATTGGGATGGGAGTTTCGGAGACAGTGTGATTGGCACAGGACAGAGCAGAGTTTAGGGATGTTGTACATAGGGTCACTATGAGTCACAAGCGACTCTATGGCACATAACAACAACAGCAACAACAACAGCAATCATTTGATATTATTTTTTAGACACTGTTGAATATGACTTATGTATGCCTACCCAATGAATGACAGATATGAATCCTGTCTGATTCTGTATCATCCTCATAATATCTGACACACCTAAACCCATTGGTTTAGTCACTATGTCAATACGCTGGTTGGAGGGTCTTCTTCTCTTTTGCTGTCTTTCTATCTTCCGAAGTATGATGTTTCTGTCCAAAGGATAACCTCTCCCAGCATATATCCAGAGTACATGAGACAAAGCTCTATCACTTTTTTGCCTACAAGGAGCACTCTAGTTGCACTTTTTCTAAGATATGTCTATTTGATTTTTCTCAGTCCCTATGATATTCAGTATTTTTCTCCACCATCACAGTTCAAAGACATTAATTCTTTTGTAATCTTTCCAGCTATCAGATGCATTGCAAGTTCCTGAAAAGACCATGGCCTTAACAAGATGCACCTTAGACATCAAACCAACATCCTTTTTCTTCAATAATTTGGAGAGGTCCCTGACTGCAGAGTTTTTCAGTACGCCTTTCAATCTCCTGACTGCTGACTGCTGGTACCAAGTGTATTGATTGTGGATCCCAGTGAGATGAAGTCATTGACAGTTTCAATCTTTTCTTCATTTATCATGATATTAACTATATGTCCAGTCATAAGGATTTTTGCTTTTTGATGTTGAGATACAATCAATATTGAAGGGTCTCTCACCTTCTGCAGTAAACGTTTCATATACTCCTCACCTTCAGCAAGCAAAGTTGTGTCATCTGTATAAGGAAGGATATTGGTGAGTTTTCCTCCAATCTTTATGCCATATTCTTCTTCACAGAGGAAATTTGAGGGCAGCTGCCTGGTCAACTGACTGGAAGAGACTCATACTTTCTACTATTCCCAAGAAAGATGATCCAATAGAATGTAGAAATTATTAGGCAGTACCATTAATAATCACATGTAAGCAAAATATTTCTGAAGTAATGTACAGAAATTCAAGCCAGTGATGTCAGATTATTTCTGCTGAAAGCAAAGAATATCAGAAGAACGTCTACTTGTGTTTATTGAAAATACAAAGACATTTTGACTGTGAATCATAAAAAATTATGGCTAACATTTATAAGAATGGTAATCTCAGAGCATTAATTGTGTGCATATGAAACCTATACCCAAACCAGAAGCTGTTGTGTGAACAGAGTAAGAGAATGCTACATGATTTAAAATTAAGAAAGGAGTACATCAGGGTTGTATCTTTTATTCACACCTTTTTCAGTCTGTATGCTGATGAAATTATTCAAGAATCTAGATTAATCATTTAGGGAACTGGAAATATTCTTATTTTAAATCATATATCTAAAACTCATTTATTTGGTTGGCTAGCTTCTCCAGCTCTGTTGTGCTTTGTATGCATTGCTGATTTTTAGGGGAGTTTCTCTTTCTCTTCTCTTATTGTACCCTTACTTGTCTCTCACTCCTCACTCACACTTGACTCTTCATGTTTTAGAGTTTGCTTTCATGCAGTCTGTGGCTCTTCCATTAAAGGACTGGGTCATAATTTGCTTACTCCCTGTTTCACTATGATGCTTCAGATAACTGAACTAAGATTTTTGTCTATCTTCCCACCTTCTGAGGAAACCAGCTTTGCATGAGGCATGCCACCACACATTCATTGTTGTTGCTATGAATCATCGAGTTGGAACTGATACATGACTCACCCTCCTGTCAATTTTCAAAGGTAATTAATCACATGGAAGGATATTGTCCATCTTTCTCTTGCCAAGAAGCTGATGGATTTGAACAATGGCCCTTTGAATCAACAATCCAACTCCTTATCCCTAGGCTCCCTGTTCTCAGTCTTATCTTTTAAAAAAATAATAACAAACACCTACTCTTTTTTTTTCTTTCAAAGAGTAAATGCACAACAGACAATATACAATCCAAGACAGATATACAACACTCAGATATGAAGCAAAAGATATTGTTTATTTACATACACAGTAGCTTGAGATTTACTGGATCTGGTTGTTCTCACATAGAGATTTGTGACAAAGCGGGAAATAACTTTTGGTCATCAAAACTACTGTGTTCACATTAGATACTGGAATATCTAAGCATCAATGTGTGGCCATGTGAACAAATTTCACAAACCATCTATTTTTTAAAACTTTCTGTGTGCATCAGGTAGCTGTAAATAATTGACTTTCCAGAATCATGCCCACCTTAATACCAAGTTCTAACTACCCAAAATATTGACTAATATCCAAAGTGTCCCAAAGTGACTATTATTATTGATAAAGTTAAAAATAAATTTTTGCAGAAGGAGTATAAAAGTTCCTTAATTTAATGAAAATTAGCTTTCATTCATTTCCAGTTTTTTATTTAATTACATTAGGTTCTTTTACATATTTGCCTTTTTATTTCTAGATATTTGTTTGTTTGACCTTCAGACATGAAATTTTAAGTTGTAAAAATAT
The DNA here is from genome assembly GCF_000299155.1 of Elephantulus edwardii. Taxonomy (NCBI): domain Eukaryota; kingdom Metazoa; phylum Chordata; class Mammalia; order Macroscelidea; family Macroscelididae; genus Elephantulus; species Elephantulus edwardii. The sequence goes on along the minus strand of NW_006399910.1, from coordinate 3,984,601 downwards.
ACAACATGTATACAGAAAAGGAAAGCAACATGCTTAAGTCAATGTACTTACTACTCTTTGGTATCAGTGTAGCTATATGTATCTGGTGTTTTTGTTGTTCAGCAATAGGTGATGTGAAATATCTTTTGTTGTTGATTTTATGTGCTGCCCAGCAGTTTGTGGTTCATTGCAACTCTATGTACAAGCACCCTAAACCCTGCTCTATCTTGTGTCAATCTCACCATCTCTAACACACTCACTCCCAATCACAAAATCGATCCATCTCATCAAGGGTCTTCCCTCCTGCACTGCCCCTCTATTCTCCCAAACGTAATGCCCCTCTTTAAGGACCTATCCTTCCTTGCAACATGCCCAAGGTATGTTAGACTTCAGAATCCTTGACTCCAAGGAGCAGCCCAGCTTCACTCTCTCCAGGACAAACCTGTTTGTTCTCCTAGCAGTCCGTGGTATATTCAACGCTCTTCTCCAGCACCACAACTCAAAGGATCAATTCTCTTTCTATCCACCCTACTCACTGTCCAACTCTCCGATGCACAGCACGTAATTGCAAAGACTATAGCCTGGATCAGGCGTATATGTCGTTCCTCTTCAGTACTCTGGGGAGGTCTCTGACAGCTGACTTTCCCAATGCAATTCATCTTTTGATTTCCTGACTGCTGGTACCAAGAGTGTTGACCGTGGAGCCAAGTAAACTAAAACTGTTAACTATCTCAATCTCTTCACCATCCATACTGATGCTGCCAATTGCAGTGAGAATCTTTGTTTTCTTGATGTTGAGCTTCAATCCTTATTGAAGGCTACAGTCTTATAAATATATAGGCTAAATTGACTTATTGTTTGGATTTGAAGTACATTTCAATCCATCATTCCTTGACAAAAAAGTAAAAAACTTGAAGAAGAGCTTGATTTCCCCAGAAAACAGTGATAACAATGGAAAAAAATCTATAGAACATAAGATATTTAAATTAGTACTGCTAAAGAAATACATGGAGAAGTTACAGAAACAATTTCATGTTCCTTCCAATGAACATATAAATAGAACCGTGGAAGCTTTGTTAGTTAATTGTGCCACTGGTACATCAAATGCCATAAAGGTTATCCACAGTGGGTAGAATTTGGTAGAGCTCACAGATTAAGACAGGCTAGGAAGCAGGACTGGCATCTACTTCTTAAACAACAGACCTTTGGAACCTTTATGAACATTAGAAAAACATTGATAGTTATAGAACAAGGTTAGGACCTTTTACTCATAGAGTCACTATGAGTCTTACTCTACTCAATGACACTTAACAATAGTAACAATTATTTTGGCCCTAAATATTTCGTGAACACAATGAAATTTGAGTTACCGTCCCACACCCAATCTTTTATTTCTAGATTAAAGTATTTGTGGTTTGTTTTGTTGTGTTTTTTTTTGTTGTTGTTGTTGGTTTGTTTTTTGTTGTTGTTGTTTTAAGTTCTTTAAAGTGTCCATATTTCCTAGGCCACATTGAAGGAAATAAAGTCTACATCTGTGGACGTTGCTGCTTTCATCTTGTACATGAAATTTTAACACATATGACATTGACGTTCATCATCTAGTTAAACTCTTCATATGTTCTTCAAATCAGTGAAATTGAAGACTCTTAACTTTCTGGGTTAATAAAACAAGTTGAAGAGTCAGTTGATTCTATGGAGATCTGTTTTTTCTTTACCATACTGGATTTCTAGCTGCCATTTGGATTGAGTTGAGAAGCTGAGGAAGTAGAGGAATTCTTGGCCTGAGTCTTAAAAATAGGGATATATAAAAGATAGCAAGACCATGAGGAGACTGGCTGTGCAATGCAAGGGCCTCCACTTCCCTGGGTGATGGTGTCGGGCCTCCACTTCCCTGGGTGATGGTGTCGGATGTATGTGTGGCAGCTGAGGTAAACTGGGGAGAAAAGAGTTGACTGTGGTATGATAGTTGTATTATTTAGTAAATCTGTGTGGGGTAGAACAGCAGGAGGAGCAGGAGCCCCTGTCAGAGCAGCTCTGGGTGGTGGAAGCACAGAAGGAGCATTCACAGCAAAGTGGCCATGTCCTGTTTTTAATGTACTAAACCTATCTCTTCTGTGGAGAACTTTTATTTCTATGACTTCTGCTGCAACGCATTTCTAGCTTCGTTTGCTGGCTTCTGATCCAGAATCTAGAGGGCTTGGTCTACTTCTCTGTTCTTGGCTTTGGACTATGGAGCTCTTGTGAAGTAGAACATTGTGGGTTGTGAGGCTATCCCAAAGGTGGCAGCTCTCTGGTGGCTCAAATCCATCAGAGGCTTTGTAGGAAATAGGTGGACAATCTCCTGTGCGACTTACTACCTTTGAACACCTGTTAGAGATTCTGACTCAACTGCACTAACTTTCTAAGATGACTGTACATTTAATTTTCCCCCGTTTTTACCTGTTACTGTTATATAACTAAACAAGAAGAGGGCACAGAATAAATCTGAATGCCAACTTCATATAAGTATGATGCCAGTTTTGTCTGCTGAATTTTTGAAAAATTAAAAGCAGAAAAGTTGAGGAAAACATCATGGAAAGGGAATTGATAGCATCCAGGTAGTAAAAACCACATTTTATAATAACTACCTCATTGTGCCACCTCTGTTACTAAAGCAATACCTGACCAGCCTCAGCAATGTGGAGCTCAGCTAATCTTTTGTTCTTCTTTTACTGTTTGCCACTTCATTGCTTTTCCTCATCTGCTGGCCCCAGGGAATTGAGCTTGTTTGGTCTTCACTGTGCCTTTAAATTGGCCATTTTTCAGTTGAATTTCCCCTCAGCTGGCTGTGACTGAATCAGATCAACTTTTTGTAACTTGATGGATTGTTCTATACTCTATCATCAGCATGCTGAAAAAGTGACAGAAAAATTGTCAGCTGGTAGGCTTTTCCTAAGGACATAGTTTCCCAAGAACCTGCATGTAAAAACTCGCCTGCTTATCTCTGCCTTATACACTACTGGAAAATCATCGATTAAGACTAGATAGAGTTTTTAGATCCCCTTTCAATTTAATGATTACACGTGAAACATAATTTAATAAAGCTATCTTGACATAGTCCCTTCTACAGACCTCCTCAACACTGAACATTTACCTTCAATAATATCCAAAGGTCAAAAGCACATGTATTTTGTTTAATAAAAATGCTTTATTTTAAGTGTTACTATTGAAAGCAGATTAATGCTTGGAAAGATTGAGGGTCAGAGAATGAAAGGATGATTCTCAACAAGATGGATTGACATGATGATTTCAGTAATAGGCTCAAGTGTGTCAGAGATGCCGAAGATGGCACTGGACAGGACAAAGTTCAGATAGGCTGCTCATAGTGTGTCTATGAGTTGTGCTCGACCTGATGGCACCTAAGAACAAATACAACTGAACTTTCGTCTTTCTATTTGTGAAACTAGGAAATATTGATTGTTGTTGTTCAGTGCTGTCGAGTCGTAGGCAACTTGTAGCGACCCTATGAACGAAAGTCCTCGACACTTGCGTGTGTGACTTTCATCCTTTTTTCCAGGTTCATAGGGTTTCTGGAGGCAAGCAAGCGATTTATGGAAGTGGATGCCACTCCTGCTTCCAAGCTTGTTTCAACCAGGGAGTGCCACCAAGTACTCTCCACCATGGGTAACCATTATCACATTTGACACATCAGTGTCCACAGTGTTCAGTTTCACAGCGACCACAAATTGTCCCTCTACTGCAAGTGGACGCACCAGAGGAATACGACCTAGAAGAAATTTATGCTGTTGTTAATTGCTTTCGAGTTGAGCATGACTCATAGTGACCCTATGAACAAAAGGCCTGCAGCCCCACTTAAAATTGTAGACACATATCAAAGTTCATAGAGTTTCTGAAAGCATGTTATTTAGGAAGTTTATGTCACTCTTGCTTTCGATTGGAAATTTATACTGTATTGAAAATGATCTAAAAGTAATTATCAATATTTGCAATATATTTTATCTAAATATAAATAGACTAAAAGGAAAACTCAACATAAATATGTTATTATGTGTTTGGTTCAAGTGTACTTTTCAGGGATTAAAGTAGAAATAGTATGGTGATTCTAAATATACAAGAAAAGAATAAGGTATTATTTTTTTTTTTCTTCTCTTTTTAGAAGCATTAGCAGTGGGCAGTCTACAAAAGAAGAGGAAACCAAGATATTGTTAACCAGATTTTGAGAGGCCTACTTTATTCTTCTCTTGCATAGATTGGTGTTAGTATACTATATATTTTGTAAGATGAACTTGGGAGCTCATCTCCTTCATTTATGCATAGGCTATTGAATTTATGCTTCAATATATGACCTCAGGCACTTCTCTTTGACTCTGTCTGAAATAACCTCTGATTGCAGAGCCAAAAAAAAGTGGGGGGAGGCGCCAGAATGGAACTTACCCATTTTTCTACCAAGAGATGAGCTAACATATTTGTTTCTCATGTTTCAGGCAGTGACCACATTAAAAGTTCTTATCTTGAAAGGAACTATACTTGAGATGATTATGATAAGAATGAAGTATCTAGAAAGTGTTGGAGAAGAAGCGATAGAGAGGGAGAGAGAACTTTTTAAGCTTGTGCTTAAAGAGCTTTAATAATTACCCACTTTCATCCGGCATCACTCATGCCTGGTAACCACATGTAAGAAATGATTTTCGTAATAAGATTGAAGACTCTGTAGAGGCCAAATTTTTTGTCTCATGAAAAAAAATAAAAAGAGATACATTATCTCATCATAAATATACCAAAACTGCAGTGAAACTCTCCCAGTAGAATAATTTCTAGACTTTATTTCTTATCTAATTTTGTTAGCTGTTAGGTATTATTATTCGATATTAGAAGATGAGCCTGTAAGGTTGGAAAGCATTAAGTATGAGGAAAAACAATAGCAAATATCTATTAAAAAATGGAACACCAAATGTGTCAAATATGAATTAAGGAAAATGGGAAATTTATAATAAGAACAGGGCTATAAGGAGTGCAAATACAGAAGAAAGTATGGAAGGAACAAAAGATGCCTACCTTTTGTGAGGCACCTGAATGTTAAAGATGCATTATTCTTTGAGTATGCTTGTGCCACATCAGATACTATATACACTAAAAGTAAGTATTCAGAGCATTCTAAATAAAAATAACACATAGAAAACATTCACTACTTATTATGTCTTAATAAGGCTACCTGTTAGTGACACACCTTCTGTTCCCATATGTTTTCTGCTCAAGACTAAAGAAATAAAACCCTTGGCTATGCCCCAGGTTAATTATAAGCTGCATATGTCTGTGCTGTTTTGTTAGAGCAAGAATGCCATAGCTTTGAAAATTTGAAGAATGCATTGTAGTATGGTCTTTGATCTTTGTTTGTCTTATATTTTAGATTGGAGTTATACATTTTGGGGTAGAACACCACAGAAATGGTAAACATAGTATTATAAAATAATTGATATTTATATGTCATTGCTATCCGTTGTCCTTTAACATATTAATCATAATTACATTAAATTACACCTCATACACTTCCCAAAACTGTGTCATATCTGAATCAAGTTCTTATGATTCTTTTGCCATTTAGATTACACTGATTTTTCTTAAATTTTTTTTAAGATTTTATTCTTTTCTGTGTGTGTACCATCAAATCAGATCTGACTGGGTCAGGAGGAGATTTTCCCTCCTTCTCCATCAGAGTATCTGGTGGATTTGAACAGCGTACCTGTGGGATTGAGGATCAATGTCAAGAAGATGAAAAGTCTCACCACTGGGCCAATTGGCAGCATCAGGATGGATGGTGAAGAGATTGAGATTGTTCACAGCTTCAGTTTGCTTGGCACCACAGTCAACACTCTTGGCACCAGCAGCCAGTAAATTAGAAGATGTATTGCCATGGGAAAGTCTGCTGTTAGGGACCTCTCCAAAGTACTGAAGAACAATGGTGTCTCTCTGGAGACTAAGGTGCGTCTGATACAGGCCATGGTCTTTGCTATCACTTGTTATGCATTAGAAAGCTGGACAGTGACTAAGGAGGATAGAAGGAGAATTGATGCCTTTGAGCTGTGGTGCTGGGGAAGAGAATTGAGGGTACCATGGACTGCTAGGAAAAGAAACAGATTCCTCCTGGAAAGGGTCAAACCAGGCTGGTCCTTGGAGGCAAGGATTCTGAGGCTGTGTCTGACATACTCTGGACATGTTGCAAGGAGGGACAGGTCTTTGGAGAGGGACATCATGCTTGGTAGGGTGGAGGGACAGTGCAGAAGGGGAAGGCCCCCTATGAGGTGGATTGATTCAGTGACTGGGGTAATAGAAATGGGTGTGTCGGAGATGGTGTGATTGGCACAGGACAGAGCAGAGTTTAGGGATGTTGTACATATGGTCGCTGTAAGTTGCAAATGATTCAATGGCATATAACAACAACAACCTCTGGGATTGCAGTACAGCTTATTGCCTGTTTTTCTTGGTTTATAATAAGATTTTTTATTTTTGGTAAAATAAGATATTTTGATAATGAAGTCAACATTTGACACATAGAATTAGGAACCCTTTATTGTCTTCTTGATATTTAGGGAAGTTAAGTCAATGTAATTAGAAGTTGACTGTGTTGGGAGTTTTTTAGTTACTCTGATTGTCTTCTGTATTCCACGGGTTTTAAATCACTCTAGGAGACTATTCATGGTGTTGTTAAGCACTATTGAATGAACTATGACTCATAGCAACCCTATGACTGGTATTTCTGAAACCTGCTCCATTTTGAGCCAATCTCACTCTTTCCAACTTTCCTTCCCCTATTACCCCAGTATTGTCAGTCCATTTCATCCAACGTCTAACTTTCCTGCACTGAACATCCACCCTTCCAAGCACTGAACCCTCCTGTTGTCATGCCCAAAGTGTATGAGTTGGAGTTTCAAACTCCTTGCCTCCAAAGAGCCACCTGGCCTCACCCTTTTCAGGAAAGACCTGTTTGTTTTCTTTGCCATCCATGGTGTGTCCAATAATCTTGTCCAGCTCCACTACTCAAAGGCCGCAATTCTTCTTTCATCCTTAGTGATTGTCCAGCTTTCTGATACATAGCAAGTAATTGCAAAGACCATGAATTGGATCAAGCATGCCTTAGTCACCATACTGACATCTTTCCTCTTCAGCACTCTGGAGAGGTCCCTGACTGTAGATTTTCCCAATACAACTCATCTTTTGACTTCCTAACCGCTGGTGCAAAGAATGTTAATAGTAGAACCAAGCAAGCTGAAATTGTTGAAAATTTCAATCTCTTCTCCATCTATCATGATGTTATCAATTGCCCCAGAGGTGAGAATCTTTGTTTTCTTGACATTAAGCTTCATTCCATATTGAAGCTAAAGTCCTTGACTTTCTAAAGTAAATGTCTCAGGTTCTCCTCAGATTCAACAAACAAAATTTTGTCATCTGTATGAAACAGGTTGTCTTCCTTCAAGACTGATGCCGCATTCCTGTTCATAAAGTACAGCACCACAAATGGTCTGGTCTGCATATAGAATGAAAAAGTATGGAGAAAGGAGTTCCAGGAGCATAGAGAATAGATTATCTTTATGGAGACAGATTTTTGCACTCTCACACATGTAATAATATAGGCACTCAAGAGTGCTTTGTAATGCATAGTGGAAGAAAGATAAAAATGAAAAAGGTCCAAAAAATTACAATTTCATATGCATTAATTCCCACTGATAGCTTGTTCAACTCTGTAGTTAAGGTCACATTAATAAACAGAAACATCGTAAGTCAAATAAAGTTTGAGCGTAAGAAATGGAGTGAATAATAGTAAGGTAGAGGGAAAGCAAGGTAGTAAAAAAATAAAATATAAATTTGTATCAGTAGTACAGAATTTCACATCAGTGCAAGTAGACAGAGACTGGAGATAAAGAGAGAAACATACAGTTAGATAAAGACAGAGCCACCAGAAGATAGTGGGAAAAACGAAAGATTGCCAAATCTTTCTCAACTGGAGAAATTGGTAGGTGTAAATTGCTCTCTCTTTCTCTCTCTGTGTGTGTGTGTGTGTGTGTGTGTGTGTGTGTGTGTGTTTTAAGGTAAATATTTTAACTATTGCTTCACCAGGGCTTCTAAGAGTTTGATTAGTGGACTGAGTAATAAGAGATGCCTTCTTTCCCTCATAGATATCAAGCCTAAAAGTAGATATACCAGGACCAAGATGTCACATAATCTGACATTAAGGACTTCCTAAGCTTAGCATTTTTAAAAAATTATCTTTTTTTTTCTGTCTTTGTGTATGTTGTCCTTAATGTCATCCCACAACTTCATTGGTCGTCAGTCACTAGTGCTGAATGCATCACATCTGTTCTTAAGATGGTTATAAAGTTCATTTCGGGTAGACTAATGGTCATATTTTTGTTTACATTTTTTAGCTGCAGTTTAAACTTGCATACAAATTATTGATCATCTATTTCACAGTCAGCCCATGTCCTTGTTTTGACTGCCAATCATGAGTTCCTTCACATCTCTTTCCATAGGTGTAATCAGTTTGATTCCTGGGTATTCAGCCAGGGAAAGTCTATGTGTACATTTTGCTGTCAAGAAGATTTTAAAAGTGGCTAAAGAGAAAGACTGCCAGTTAAAAGACTAAAGTGAATCTAATTAAAACAATGCTGTATTTTCAATTGCTTCATACAAATATATACACACTTGGCAATAAAGAAGAATGATCTAAGAAGAATGTTTTCTTGTGAATTGTGTTGGCACATGTTACAGTTGTTTTGTACTGTAGAGTCTGAACCAACCCATCGCTGACGTTCCGGCAGATTTTCAGAGGGTGTTAATCACATTAGAGTAGATTGTCCTTTCTTTTCCCACAGAGCAGTTCGTGGGCTTGAACCTCCTGCCTTTGAGATTTTAGTGCAGCTTCAGAGCTCCCTAGTATAGTACTGAGTATGGACTGCCAAAATAACAAGAAACTCTGTCTTAAAAGAAGTATAACCAGTTTCCTCCTTAGAGGCAAAGATAATTAAACTTCATTCCACAGAACTTGGTCACAAGGAAAGTAAGCATCACTACTTTTAAAAGTCCTAATTTCTTTTACCTACAACCAGGAGAAGATAGAATAGATGAATGGGATATTCTAAGAATCAAATTCCTATGCACATCCAAAAAGGGAATACACAAATTGGGAAAAAGCATTTGGTAATGACATATCAGATGAGGGATTTATATCCAGAATTTTTAAAATACGTGAGCACCACAACAAGATAAAGGTAAATAATCCAGTAGAAAAATGAGCACAGCATATGAACAGACACTTCATCAAAGAAGACATTCAGATGGTTAAAAAGCACATGAAGAAATGTTCAAAATCCCTAGCTTTAAGAGAGATGCAAATGAAACAACTATGAGATAT
>NW_006399910.1:3973064-3974990 GCF_000299155.1 Elephantulus edwardii | reverse complement strand
GTTTATTGCAGTTTTGTTCACAATAGCAAGGAGTTGGAAACAACCTAAGTGCCCATCAACAAACGAATGGATAGAGAAGCTGTGGTATATTCACACAACGGAATACTATGCTGCATTGAAAAACAAGCAACTCATGCAATATTATTCAAAATGGTTGACTCTGGAGAACATTTTTCTGAGTGAAATATCCCAGTCACAAAAGGACAAATATTGCATGGTGCCAATGTTGTAAAGCAGGACAGAACTCGGGGTTGGGGGGAGACTGAAAAAGATGGGTTCAATAATGTATACTGCACTGAAACAGATGATGGAGAAAACTGTTTAAAAGACCTGGGGGAAGGGATTGTAAAACAATGAAAGACTTTTACTCTCGCAAGAGGGTAGTGTACATGGGGTGGGGGGCGGGGTTGAGGGGAAGGTTGGAAGGGAAGAAAAGTGAAACAATGAATGAATGGAAACCCAAAGTCTCTGTAAATTTTCATTGAAATTAATAATAAATTTTTAAAAAAGGAAAAAAATCATTATTTCTAAAAACTTAAGTGACAGTTTTATAGGATGTTTGAAAATAATTTACTTTTGATTTGAAAATTCAACATGAATAAATATTTAAAAAAGACCTAATTTTTTTAAAGAGTAGAGGATCAGGGAAAGAGATGATTGTCAATGAGATGGGATGACACAGTGGCAGCTTGGAAATTATAGATATTGTGCTGTTAAGTTCCATCAAATCAAATACAACTCATAGTGACCCCATTGACAAATGATCTGAATTCTGTCATTATTTCTGTAATGTTCATAGAGTTTCCAAAGGCCTGTTGTTTAAGAAGTGGATGTCAATCCTGTTTCCAAGCCTGTCCCAAACAGGGAGCTCTACCAAACCCTGTCCCCCATGGGTAACTGTTATGACATTTGACTACTGGCACAGCATTCAGTATCACAACTATAACAGATAACTATAATAACAATAAAATACTATGGCAGGTTTTGGAAACAGGAGTGGCAACCACTTCCTAAATAACATGCCTCCTGAAACTCTATGAATTTTGATAAATGTTGGTAGTTGTAGAGGGTCTTCAAGCCGTTTGTTCTTGGGTTGCTATGAGTCGTACTTGACTTGACGGCAATCAACAACAGCAACATAAGTTTCTAGAGGCTACCAATACTTCCTAGTTGACAAATAGAACTACCGAAGTTCAGTTGTATTTGTTCTTTGGTGTCATCAGGATCTACTTTTAACACGAAAAGTTGGTTGTTGGTTGTATGCCACAGAGCCATAGCTGATCCTCCAATGTCTTTTCAGGCACAGTTCATTGCACAGAAGGAGAGTGCCTTCTCCCACGGAGTGTCTGGTGGCCGCACGCTGTGTGCCTTCTGGATTGAAGTCCTGCTCCTTTCCACTAGACCACCAGAGCTCCCTGAAAAGTTGTGTAAAGTATGTTAAATCTTCTTATGAGTTTTTCTGCAATAAACATGTATTTATTGAAAATCTGTTATGATTTTACTTTCAACTTTGAGGAAAAAGGGATCTCTATCATTGACTATGAGGAAATTCTTAACAAAAGTAATATATTTTAGGGCATTATGATTATCATAAGAGTCTGGAATGAGGGTTGCAGAGTGTAGTATATTTGGGGTGGGGGTGGAGGTTGGGTGGGAGGGGAGAAAAGTGCAACAATGAATGAATGGAATTCCAAAATCTCTGTAGATTTTCATTGAAATTAATAATAAGTTCTGAACACAGAACAACAAAAGGAGTCAGACGAGCTGGCGGCGCAGCAGCAGGGAAGCCGGTCCTGCGGCTGTGTGGGTCATTAACGTGGGCGCAGCGGGGCCTGCCGCCGCTCCCTCCCCAGCCTCGCAAGGGCCCTCGGCCGCTGCACATCCTCCCCGCGGGTCAGACTGAAGGATAGTGACTCTTGCTGTTCA
>NW_006399910.1:3968697-3970589 GCF_000299155.1 Elephantulus edwardii | reverse complement strand
AAAATGCACATAGTTATGTGAAGTATTCTAGTTTTCAGTGATCCTGTAGCAGTTTGGTACAGGGTACCATGGGAGGCTGTTCCTGCATCCTCCCCTTCAGTGAAGAGCTGTGCTCTTTCCTCACTAGTCTAGAGTCGTTGGAAGAAATGGTGTTGCTAAATTGTTCTTCCACTTGAGCTGGTAATGTGCCAGGAATGTTTCTTTAGAACAAGGGTCTAGATTATCCCCTTCTCCCTCCATTCCCTTTTCATTTTAAGTACCCCTTTATTTATTTGGTTTTTGTCCTTTTTTTTTTTTTAATTACGGGCCAAGTCTGCAAAGTTTTGTCAAACTGAGCTAGAAGCTATTTTGTTACTATTTTGTGTTGACCATAGTTGGGAGATAGGTGATGTTTTTCTGAAAGTGTACTTTATATGATGTCTGTTGTAGGGCCGTTTTTTGGTAACTTGAAAATATACCAGCTAAATATTTTCTGGATGTAAGCATCTGAATTCATGGGGGCTCTTCCATACAGTTCGGAAAGTTATTAGTACTTATTAGCAAGTTAGTACCTCAAAAGACAACAGAAAATCAGCCCTGTGTATGAACTAATTTGTATATAAAACTGCAATGAAAGATCTTTTTTACCTTTCCCCCAGATTTCCTAGTTCTCTAAATATATTTACATCTTTATTGGTTGTACTGACTTTTTGTTTGTCTTATCTGGGCCTAGTTTTGCGCCCAGAAAGCAAATTATTTCAGCTGTTGGGAGTTGTTTCCTCTCTTGCACCTCCACTCTCACCCAAGAGTAAGCGTTACCACACCAGTTTTTATATCATCCTGTCGTTTAGCAGTATCAGAAGTTTCTGTCTAAAATTGGGACCTATAGGAGCTGAAGAAAATGGTTTACATAATTGAGTTGAAGTTCTTTGTCCTTAGGTGTTCATTTGATATCTACTATGTGAAAGACATAAGACCACAACCAATACTAAATTATGCTGATCTGTTAAGTATGTTTTTTAAACTTGGCCAAAATGTATTTTGAGTTTATTATTATTTTTTTGCTGTTGTAAATAGTAGTTTGCAGTGGTTTACCTTAGTGTATATTATTTAAAATGTAAGCAGTGAGATATAACACCCTCTGGGTTTGGTAGCTATGACAGATTCTAAACTGATACCATAGAATGTTACTTTGGGAGAAGTCTGGAAGACACCCATGCAGTGCTTTGCGAATGAGTTTCTCAGTTTTTACAGTGCACCATGTTTTCAAAGTTTGTTTTTGTTAATACTGTTTCTTCCTTGACTAATTGAATTATGTACTGCCCTATAAACTGAAGGTGAGCCATCTTTTATCATCTATGGCAATGCATTTATACGATTGCCTGTGTGTGTGTGAGGAGAGAAGGAGGATCTGCAGAAGTGCAAAGCAATAGGATTTTTTTATTTCCCATTGCAGGGAGGTTTGGTCTTCCTTAATATTAATTTTTCTGGTCCCCAGACTTTTTTTCCTGGTTTGCAAACTGTTCCTATTTACGTGTTCTTTCTGTTGTGTCAGTACTTTCATTCTAATGAGAAAACAGTTTGCTTAAATTGAGAGGACCTTTCAGCATTTTCTATTTTTTTCCTTCTCAAATCTGTGAAAAATAGAGATTTGTAACTTTCATGTCTTCACTGGATCTAACTTGGTTATTTTTTCCTCCTCAAAGAAATAATATTGCCTCTATATGCTCTTAAGAAAAAGAGCTAGGAAAGGTATTTTTGTGATGACCCCCATTTTCTTTGAATTACAAACAATAAAAATGAAGGACTCCAACTAGAAGATTAAATTTAAAGTGAATAGTGGAGAGCTCAGGAAATCAAAAAGCATATCACGATGGGAAAGTCTGCTGTTAGGGGCCTCTCTAAAGTACTCA
>NW_006399910.1:3962055-3968232 GCF_000299155.1 Elephantulus edwardii | reverse complement strand
CAACAGTGGAGAGCTTATACATTTCCAAATACTAGGGTTTGGGGTTTTGTTTTGTTTTTATATTAATTTTGAGACTGCTCCTTGCACTGGGAGATACTAATATGTATCTGCAATGTTACCTTAAAATTTTCTTTTCTATAAAGTCCATACATATTAGCTTAATTCTTTTAAAAACTGGACTGCTCTCAGAGATGGTATTACTGCTATCAGCCATGCTGATGTATTGTAAATGTCATCCCTACCCAGATAGTTTATGCTTAAAATGTTATATAAAATGCTTCATTTAGGAAAAAAACAATGGTGTCAGCTTTGCCTTGTAACAATTTCACTTGAAATTTGACACCACTTAAATAGTTAAGGGTGGGAAGAGAAGTGTGAGAAGACATAGAGATAAGGATGTCTTTTCTTTCTTTCTTTCTTTTTTTTTTTTTTGCAACAATATCCTTAAAGTGGGAGAAGTTGTTACTATTTGGAGAAAGGCAGCTTAAGTGGATAATGTTTTGTGTATTAAGAAATTTACTTTTTTTTTTTACATTTAAAATTGTATAATTGTTAATTTCCCGGTTTTGCCCTGTATTTGCTTGGAGTTTTAATATTTTATTCTCTAATTAGGTGGATCTCTAAAAACCAAACCAATAATTACTTGGGGAGGTTAGATGTGTATGTTTTCAAGCTCGGTGTGTAAGAATTTTTGATTGCTTTTTCGTTGTTTTCTTCCACAGGTTTTGAAATATGATAGTAATCACGTGTGTTATTTTTTAAAAATGGCTTTGGTTTTTTAAAGTAAAATTGTGAGCACTTGCTTTTCAAGGGCAGGGCATCTGTTAATGGAGATTGAATAATATTGTAGCTTGTACAATGTGCCTTGTTAATGTGTTTCTGAACAGTTTTTTCCAGCAACTTGAAAACTCAAAAGGGACATTTGGGTAGGCTATATACTGTATATCAATCTATGCATAAAAGGCAGCTTGTTTTCTTGAGCCACTGTCTAAATTGTTTTGTTTCTGTTTTTTATAGACATTTTTATACTGACTGATTCATAGATGATCAGTTTTATATACAGACTGAACAAATACAACATTTTGCCAAATATAACTGTAGCATTGCTTAAACATTGTGTATTAATATGAGTTCTTTGTAATTGGGTTTAGTGGTGCCTTTTGCACTACTGGAAGTTACCATTTTTAATTCTGTCAGTAAATAAAATACCTTTAACATAAAAAAAGAAATGAATAATAAAAAAAGAAAAAAAACAGTATTTGGTGAAGAACATGACTATGTGAGTTAAGATTTTACAAAAAAGATAGTGTTACTCAATTAAGACATCAACTAGTTACCAACTTAATCTGAGAAGAAAGGCCTAAAATGGGTGAATAACATCTGAAAACAGAATCATTAAGTAAAAAATTAAAATATATCCCCATATGTATGTGTTATTCCTTTTTTATTTGACATCATTGTAACCAAATATATCACTTTATATCCCAGATTATTCTGCTAGCTCAAAGCTCCAGTGACCTATTCTGTAAGAAAAAAATGTCTTTTTTTTCTGCAAGTAATTTTGATTTTAGAGAGGAAAAATTTTAAAATCCTAAATAAGCTTTAGTAAATCCAATATTGACAGTTGTGTTACTTGCAGAGACTAATATGTGAAATAGTCAAGATCTATCCTTGCTTATATGTCAATAGTAGTATTTATTTTTTTGTTCCCCCAAATGTGAAAATGAGCTTAAAAAAATCACTACTGATAAAAATAATATCAGGCTTAAGTTTTTCCCTACTTTTAAAAATGTACTTTCATGTGATTTAATTTTATTCTCCTTAATATTTTCCACATTTAAAATAAAATATAAGGCACAAGTAAGGACATAAATCTTATTTATTAATTTTTAAAATATATTGAATTGTGTAACAATGATCAAAATAAAATTGAAGTAAAAATCAGCGACCTTATCCCTTAAAAGATTATCTTCATTTTTTTATTCCCTGTTGAGATTATTTCATTAAGACACAAACAAGACAATGACAGAAAAAATTTATTCTAGAATTAGAGAATTTAGAAGCATGATGCCAAAGATGTTATACAGAATTATGATCATAGCTTTTGTTTATAAAATTTAAAACAAAATCATCACCAAATCAAAACTGATGGCAGCTGGAATCCATCAATATTGCATGTGAGGTTATAGAATTTGGCAAAACCTCACACTCAAGATACATAAACAACTGTAGTTTACAGAATTGATTTTGGAGTCCCTTCCACCTGACTCTGTGTTAACCATGGTGGTCAAAGCTATGCCTCATCACTAAGGATACTTCCTGTCATGTCATGGACCCTGAATCTCCCTTCAGGCTCCAAGAAATAATTACTCCTCACTAGGCTTATCCTGAAGGAACTCTGGTGGCCTGGTGCAATGGAGCTGCACTGCCAACTTGAAGGCACACAGTTTGAGTCTAATAGCTGCTCTGTGGGAGAAAGGCAATTTCCTCAAGTGTAATTTACTGCCTATGAAAATCCTCTAGAGGGTTAAGTATAGGTTGATTCAGTTCAGTGAGACTCAACAAGTTTGTCTTGCTTAGTCTGAAAAGATTCACATTGATAACACGAAGGCTGTATCTCTTGACAGTTCAAATCCAACTGCTCCTCAGAAGGATGAACAATCTTTTCCTTTTCAATTTACAGTTTTAGGATCTCAATGGAGGGTACTTTATAGTGAATGTTGGTGATGTTTAACCCGACAGGAAATCTGTCTGATGACCTTTGGTACTGAGAGATTGGAAGCTCAATTGCCAATTCAAAAAGTCATTTTGTCACCTCACCTTTGGAAAACACTTCCATGTTCGTTCCCCTGAGATTTACTCACCCGTTCCCCTTTCAAGAGTTCCTTATTATTATACATGTACAACATTGTTGTTATGTGCCTTTGAGGTGGAACCAACTCATAGCTGCCCCTCTAGCTGATTCTCAGGGACAGTTAATTGCATGGAAGGACATTTTCCATCCTTTTCCCTCAGAGCATCTGGTGGATTTGAACCGCATACCTTTTGGATTGTAGCATAGCTTCTTTCCAGTAGGCCACCATAGCTCTATATTTTAGCACCTAAAGTAAAAGTAGTCTCATTACAGAAGAAAAACAAATCATAACGTAGGTCCCATTTCTTTTATATTATCAACTCCCGCAAACCTAGTGTAAAGGAAAACCTAGTGGCTCTCCCTCACCTGTCACATTAGTTAAGAATAATGGTTTAGTGGTGCCTTTTGCACTACCTGGAAGTTACCATTTTTAATTCTGTCAGTAAATAAAATAACTTTAACATAAAAAAAGAAATTAAGTTAAGAATAACCATGTGTGAATAGCCTGTGTCTAACTTTATTACAAAGCAAATGTCTTTCATATCAACGAAAATGTGTAAGCAAGATGAAAGAAGAGCACCTCTCTTTTAGTACCTGGACTTGAGAGGGGAAACTCAATTTTTCTAATTTGTATACCTTTCCAGAAGGGTGGATGTAGCCATTTTGGGTCTAGGAAGGGTTGTAGTATCAGAGTTCCTATCTTTTTCTTTTTATTCAATGTGCCAAATAAATGACTTTACTTGCTAGTTTGCAACTACAGTGGTTCTTGTTTGAGGAGTTTCGCCCCCCCTCCTGTAATTATAGTCAGCAATGAGATGGTTCTGAACTGCTAACAATAATTAGATTTGTCTGGCAGTTGTAATCTCTTTTATTAATTAATTAACTACATTTTTATTTTATTGAAAATGTACAGCGAAATGGTTTTTGCACTCTACCATTCATTTAGTACTTTATGACATTAATTGTAATACATTATAAACTCCCTCTGTTTCATCCCTGTGATTCTCATTTTTCTGTATCCTTTTACTCTATTCCTTCCTGCCTTCGGAGGGTGCTTTGATAAGCTTGTAACCCAAAGGCTGTGTGGCTTTGGTGACTGGAATTTAAAATGAATTATTACAATACTTTTTGAGTTTCTCAACAATTTATTCTCCAATTGTTTTTTTTTTTTAATTTCCTGTATTCTGAGTTTTGTTTCTTGTAAATGCTGCTAAGAATGAATACTTACCTAACTTCAAGGTGCTGTCTATTGTTTGGCTGAGTTAAGCCACAAAGATGAGTTTTAATCATGTTAGAAGAGTTAACAGTGGGCCATAGTCTCTGGATCCCACCTCTCAGAATCAGATCAGTAAGCCTGACCAGTTTTATGTTTTTGAGTTTTGCTCTATATTTTCACTAATACTATATTTTTTTTTTAGTAGTTGCCCTATTTAGAAGTTTAGTAGTTTAGAAGTTGCACTACAATCCCAAAAGCACTTTGGTTGAATCTACCAGATGCTCTGTGGGAGAAAAATAAGCAGTCTCCTCCAATGTGAATTATGAGTCTGTTCCAAATTATGGTACACAACAATATAATCTCTCATTTTTCTTTAAAAAAGATACCTTTTCAATTTTATATTGATTTGCTTAATAAAATTGTATACACTTTGTTTCATTCATACATAATGTTTTTCACACATTTCTCCATTCACCTTATGTTTCACATGATGATGGCCCATACTCTATTTTTCCTAATTCCATCACCTACACCTCTGCCCACCAAACTTTACAATCCCATGATTTGTCCCCCTCCTCACTCTCAGTACACCTGCTTCCTTCCTTTCCCTCTTTAAACTTCTATTAACAACTTATTATTGTAAAAACAGGATAAAATAATTTCCTTTAAAGTAACCAGCATTAGTAGACAGACATCATGTAGTTCTTCTAACTTCAAGGTTAGAAGAATGTTAGATACACATGATCCATTACTCCTATAGACTAATTGCTTCTGTGCATCTTTGTACTTCTTATTTTCCAAACAGGGAGAGAGAAATAGTTGTACCTTAAATGACTGCTTGTATGACTTTCTTTTTCAATTGTGATGTGAGAGATTGTTTAGAAAGCAAAATGGTTTTTCATTTAACAATTCATACTCATTTTGTTTTATAACTTTAATTGTACTTGTACCTGTAATGTACTTGCACTTTCACTACTTCCTTCCTCTAGTTCTCAGTTCCCTTGCATCTTCTATCCCAATTATACCTACCACCAGTACTTTATCCTTAGGGAAATGCTGTTCTTTTGAACTTATTGCTCTAAGGAAAGAAGGCTTTCTTGTTGTTTTTTTGATCACTTTATAGATCAGTTTCTTGTTTGACTGAAATCTGAGCAAGAAGGTCACGGAAAATCTATTGAGAAACTGTTTAGCATAATTCATAGTTTCTGCTTTTGAGCTTCACATATGGAATTACACAGCATCACTTATTCCTCTGGTTTGTTTTACTCAAAATGAAGTTTGTCAGATGTGTCCATATTTTTGCATATAGCAGCATTTTTTTTTAGTTCTACTACTATAAATTTACAATAATAAATGGACAAAGCAGCTAAATAAAGCAAAATCTTTTGGGGAATTTTACCATATGACACACCATAATTTATTTATCCAGTCCAATCTTTATGCAGAAGGTTGTTGGATTGTGACTATTCTGAACAATGCTCTTGTAAATAATCATTTGCATGAACCATGAAGTTTGCAATGTGTGGGTAGTCAATATACATTGGATTCAGCTTTGTCTATTTACCAAGTATTTTCTGTTGCATCACAGTTTTACACCTAGTATCAATACTAATCTCTGTTATACTATTACCACTCTTTGTACAATTATCTTATTCTGTCTTTAATTCATTTAACATAAGTTATATCATTATATTTGTGTATTCTTATTTTATTTAAATGACTCTTTGATTTTTTAAAGATTGAGATTGTCCACAGCTTAAGTTTGCTTGGCTCCATTGTCAACACTCTTGGCACCAGCAGCCAGGAAATCAAAAAATGTATTGCGATGGGAAAGTCTGCTGTTAGGGACCTCTCTAAATTACTCATGAGCAAAGGTGTCTCTCTGGAGACTAAGGTGCACCTGTACAGGCCATGGTCTTTGCAATCATTTGTTATGCATCAGAGAGTTGGACAATGACTAGGGAGGATAGAAGGAGAATTGATGCCTTTGAGCTGTGGAGCTGGAGAAGAGTATTGAATGTACCACGGACTGCGAAGAAAACAAACAGATTTATCCTGGAGAGGGTTAAACCAGGCTACTCCTTAGAGGCAAGGATTCTGGGGCTTT
>NW_006399910.1:3949490-3954315 GCF_000299155.1 Elephantulus edwardii | reverse complement strand
TACTCTGTCAGATACACTAAAAAAAAAAAAAGGACACCTGCCAATCACTAAAAAAAGGAAGAAAAAAAGAAGTGACTCAAAGTACCCAACAGTGACAGTTTGAACAATCTTATATAGGGAGAAATCTCAAATGCAATGATGGACATTAGGAGAAAGAGAAAAAGAGTGGGGAGAAAAAACAAAATAGGCTAGCCCACAGGCAGAACTTAAACTTCAAAAAGAAGAGAAAAAGGAAAAGATCTCAGCTCCCCATGGACAATGGTCATCCATCTCAGTGAACGTGTATCAAGACTCCTAGGAAGTGGGTCCCATCAGAAGGAACCACTCCACCCCACAATGAAGAGGCTGGCAGCATCTTGAGCCTGGTGAGGAGATAACCCACAGCATGATAAAGCCATTATAAAAAGTTAGCAAAAGAGGAAAGGGTATGCTTAGAGGTTGAGATTCTTCTTGCTTTTATGTGCTAAGAAATCCAGTAATACTCATGTTGTTGTTGTTGTTAAGTGTTATCGAGTTTTAGGTGACTCAAAGCGACCCTATGAATGAGAGTCCTTGACACTTGCGTGATTGACTTTCGTGAATTTCACCATTTCTGAAGGTTCATAGGGTTTCCAGAGGTAAGCTATTTACGGAAGTGGATGTCACTCCTGCTTCCAAGCTTGTTTCAACCAGGGAGCGCCACTAAACACTGTCCACCATAAGTAACCATTAACGCATTTGACACACCAGTGTCACAGTGTTTAGCTTCGCAACAACCACAAGTTACCTCTCGACTGCAAGTGGACACACTAGGGCTATAAGACCTAGAAGAATGTTTGAATAAAAACAATGAAAAACAGGCCTTAGGACCACGAATTAGAGTCACCCATCTTTGGCTTGGGGGCATCGCTTTCGGTCCACTAGGCCAACTGGTCTCTCTGTGTTGTTAAGTGCTGTTTAGTTGTTGGAGACTCATAGCAACACTATGAATGAGAGTCCTCAGCACTTGTGTGCTCATAGATACCCTACAAACAACAAATTAAAACCCTGTCCTAACATGCGCAGATAGTTCACTATGAGTAGTACTTGAGTCGATGGCATCTAACTAAAACAAGGAGAAGTATTAGAACTGAGTTGGAGAAGAACACTCTTAATTACTAGAAGTTCTGTTAAGAGTTTCACTACTGAAACAAAGATTGTGTCTGTCACTCAGTGGTTTTGAGGAAAGAACAGGGGTACTCTTATCCTATGTAGCAGTTTATAGCTTTCTACACCCACTGGGGAGCATATGAGCTTGAGGAAGTTTTTTTGAGTTTATTGCTTTTTTCTTTACAATCTAAATTAACCTTTTTTGGCTAGCCAGAGGATGTGTCATATTCTAAATGCCACGCAAGAGAAAACATTTTTAGAAAAACCTCAGAGTGAAAAAAAATTAATGCATTTTTTTAGAGAAGCATTTTCAATTTAGATTTTCCTCACCCTTCCTTCCACTATTGTCTAAATTATGAGTCAGCCCTGCTCACATCATCCCTTTGAACAAAAGAATAAAAAAGTGACTGA
Source organism: Elephantulus edwardii (assembly GCF_000299155.1). Taxonomy (NCBI): domain Eukaryota; kingdom Metazoa; phylum Chordata; class Mammalia; order Macroscelidea; family Macroscelididae; genus Elephantulus; species Elephantulus edwardii. Next base: position 3,952,776 of record NW_006399910.1, on the reverse strand, counting down.
TCGTACAGCAGCCTCAAAATCTCTGATGTGCTCATTCCCATTTTTATCTCCCCACTATGTGAATCCATTTCATTGAGTATTTCAGTTTTTAAATAATCTTCTAAACTGTGGCTAACTCAGAGAAAAATGAGAATCCCACAACACTTGATTATGCTTGGGTGAAGCCTGCACTTGGACCATAAGGCAGCAGTCAGAGCAGAGCTGGTTTAAAATTGGGAGGAGCATACAATGTGTAGCTCCATACCTTTTCAATCTATGTGAGGAAGAGGTCATCTGGGAGGCTGGGCTCTATGAAGAGAAATGTGGCATCAGGATTGGAGGAAGTCTCATCAACAACCTGCAATATACAGATGACACAAACTTGCTGCCTGAAACCAAGGAGGACCTGAAGCATTTGCTGCAGAAGGTCAAGGACTACAGTCTTCAATATGAATTGAAGCTTAACATAAAAAAAACAAAGATTCTCACCACTGGGTCAATTGACAGCATCATGGGGAATGGTGAAGAGATTGTAAACAGCTTTAGTTTGCTTGGCTCCACAATCAACATTCTTGGTACAGCAGCCGGGAAATCAAAAGAAGAATTGCATTGGGAACGTCTACTGTCAGATATCTCTCAAGAGTACCAAGGAGCAACAATGTCAGCCTGAAGACTAAGGTGCACCTGATACAGGCCATGGTCTTTGCAATTGCTTGCTATGCATCAGAAAGCTGGAATATGACTAAGGACGATGGAAGGCAAATTGATGCCTTTAAACTGTAGTGCTGTCGAAGAGTATTGAATATACTATGGACTGGCAAGAGAACAAACAGTTTCATCCTAGAGAGAGTGAAACCAGGCTACTTCTTGGAGGCAAAAATTCTGGATCTCTGTTTGACATACTTTGGGCATGTTGCAAGGAGTGACTAGTCCTTGGAGGGGGATATTATGCTTCGGAGGGTGGAGGGACAGCACAAGAGAGGAAGACCCTCAATGAAATGGATTAGCTCAGTGACTGGGATAATAGGAGTAGGTGTGTCAGATACAATAAGCCTAGTGCAGGATTAAGCAGGGTTCAGAGCTATTGTATATAGGGTCGCTATGAGTTGCAGGCATCTTGACGGAACACAACATCAACACCACCACCATCAATTTATTAATATGATGCCTTTCTCCAGAGGGCTCATTATTACATACTAATATTTTGTGACTATGAAACATCACCATCTTCACTTCTAGAATTTGACTGCATTTCTTTCAAGACAGATTTATTTTGAACACTAAGATAAGCAAAATCTGTGCCGCACTTTCTTTGAAGCATATGAGAGTTCAATAATTACCATTTCCTAGGTGTGTTAATTTTCCAAAAGGAATGATTTAGATAATTGCTATGATTTCTTCCTTAGATTCTACCACTTATATTATTATTCTGTCACAGAAGAAAAGGTTAAAAACAGGCTTTGGTAATTTTCCAAAATGAGCCTTCACATTTTGCATAAAAATTCACACTAAGTTGTATTAGTGAATTTCATTTTGTTCCCAAATGGAAAATTTTTTTAAAAAGGATGGGAGCATGAAAAAAGATTCCATTTTTCATTGTAGATTAACTTTTATTACCAATCGCTCAAATTGGATTGAGGAATCATAGTAACCTTGTGGTCTGTGTTAATGCTGATACAGAGTTCCTATCTGGCACAGACCATAGCACATAACAACAACAAAATTTAAATCTAATTGCTAAAGTAAAAACCCAAGTTTTCACAAAGTCATCTTAATTTAGATAAAAGGACACATTGGCAATCTATGGTATTCAATTGTCAAATGTAAAAGTGGGATTTTCTCTGGTCTTTCTGTTGTCTGATGCCCACAATAATATATTATTTCATTTACTTTTATTTATTAATTTATTTTTTCCCTTCCTAATTCCTTTTCTCTTTTTCAATAATCATTTCTCAAATATTTATTATGTCCCAAGGATGAACGTTTGATGATTTTTTAGAAAGAAAGAGTGAAACCAACCCTTCAATTGAATGAACTAACTCCATAAAGGAGTGGTTCAGAGGAGGTTGTGTTCCCCAGTGCCTAGAGATATAGAGAGAGTTGCATTTAAGAGTTGATGCTAGGGATAGGCTGCATACATTTTCTTAGAGTGGATAAATTGGGGCCTGTCGAAGAACTTACAAAGTCACAGAGATATTAAAGAACAGAAGTGTTTAAGAAGAACAAGTCTAAAAAGATTATGATGAAATTTCCCTGCATTCTCATTATAGTGATGGAGTGTTGGTGGAATGACACAGAGGGAAACGTCTACATACGATAATGTAATAAAAGATCTTAGGGTTGGCATACTTCTATGAAACTGGTTAGTTTGTAATTATTGTTTCTACCCATTGACTTAAAGAACTTAAAAATTAATTCATATTACTAGGTAAATAAATTTTGGAACTAGAATAAGGCAACAATAAAGCTTAATTTCAGAAATGATTGACATACATAATGTATAAATAATCTTTACTTTAAAAATGTTTATAGGTGTATGTGCCTATTTAAAGAGGAAAATTGCCTTCGATTCAACTATGTCATTAAACAGGAGCATCTAATAAAATTAATGATCATTTGTACACACGTGTGATTGCAGTGAGTCAGAGCCAACCTAAAAGTAACTGGTTTCAGTAGATACTCCTTTTCTTTAACTTATATCCTTTATCTTAATTTGTATATATGTGCTATTGACAAAGACTATTTTTAGTCTAATGTAATATTAGAAAATTGTTATTCCAGGCAACCTAACACCTTCAGAACAACAAAGAACCTGGGAACATCTCCTAGCCATTAAGGTTAAAAGCTAATTGTCATAAATGGATTAAATAGGTATAATTTTCCATTTACTTCCATTTTTTATAGTAGACTTTAATTACAACTGACACTTCATTAACATCATACCAGGACTGACTAATGGCTGATTATCCAACAGATTTTCAGAGGCAATAAATTGCATGGGAGGATATGACCCATTTTCTCCAATGGAGCATTTAGTGGATTCAAACTGCCTTCCTTTGGATTGACAGAGCCACTTCTTACCTACTGGGCCACTAGAGCTCCCTACAATGTCATCAGGGAAAATATTTTGTGATCTTCTCTAAGGAGATTTTCACTATGGCACTCACTCAGATAAGCATATTATGCATATGAATATTCCTATTTTTTTCCAGTGAGCTAAATGCAATCTGAAGTATCATCTTCAGTATATGAATTTATAGATCTTTTATATGAGGAAAGTTTAACTCGGTCTGATACTTAAGCAGGA
>NW_006399910.1:3943997-3949390 GCF_000299155.1 Elephantulus edwardii | reverse complement strand
GGTCCTTGGAGAGGGACATCATGCTTGGTAGGGTGGAGGGACAGCGCAGGAGGGCACGACCCTCTAGAGGTGGATTGATTCAGTGACTGGGGTAACCGAAATGGGTGTGTCAGAGGCAATGCTATTGGCACAGGATAGAGCAGGGTCTAGGGCTGTTGTATATAGGGTCCCTTTGAGTCACAAACGACTTGACGGCACATAACAACAGCAAAAAATAGCTTTATAATTTCCAGACATTTTATTTTTTGCCCATTGTCTTGGTGAAACTCTATTTTCTTTATTTTTGACTCATTAAATATATTTATTTTAAATTTTCTTTGGGACAACACAAATAAATAAATATCACATCTTGGTCATGCAGTAATGCTATATATTTACAGAAGTTGTTCATATTTCTTTTAGAAAGTAGATGAAGTGCTTTCCTAATCCAATAAAATCTACATTTTTGGCATTAATAAGATTATTCTCTTTGATATAACTCATATTCCTAGGATCTATAGAAATTCTTGTAGCATTGTGGGTAATAAACTGTGTTTCAAACCCCAAAGTGGGGTCTTTTCTGGTGATTTGAATCCTCAAGAGCTGTTCCACAGGAGAAAGACATTCAGTTTCCGTGTTAACATTTAAGAGCCTCTGAAGACCTGCTACACAGTCAGTGATGAGTTGATTCCATCTCAAGAATTTAACTCTATATACCTGTATCTCCTTGATAACAATTGAGAATACAACGTGAAATTTAAGACAAAAGTACCTGAAACTTATAAAACTTATAAAAAAGAAAATGTTACAGAAAGATCACTCTTGTTGGTTACTCTTAAGCTGGCACCAATTTACAATTACAAGAATTAATATTTCAGAGTCCAGTCTTGTGTTTTCTTCATTATTTCCAGGAAATTTTAATCCACATTTGTGTGGTTATTGTATTAACCCATCTTCAATTTATTGTGCAACTGTAATGGTTAGTTATTTAAGGAGTCCCCACTGATGGTTACACTTGAGCAAAGAATACCATAAGCATTGAACTGAGCATGAATACTGCTCCTGGAAGTTTCCTTCTCTGTTTCTTAGTGTTCTCCCAATAAATGAATTAGTCATTTCTTTCCTGATATTTTCCACCATTTTTTCCAGACTTGTTAAAGTCTGACATTTTTCTTTACAAAATATTCCTGCATGCAAAATAATTAGAAGATGTTAGCTATAGTCAACAATCAGACTTGAATTTAAAATATTTTAATAAAACTAAAAATAATGAGGAACTGAGCTTCTTCCTAGTGTTACAGTGTGCCAAAGCAACCTCAAGGCAGTTATCTTGTTTATAGTGTAATACTAAATTGATTTAAATTATTCAAACACACTGAGAGGAGAGAAATTTTACAATACTTAGGTTAGAAAATCCATACCACTGAAATAAATTGTTATTTGTTTTCTCTATGGCAGGATGAGTTGTCGATGACAAAATAGATATACAAGAAGAAAGAAAAAAATATTTAAAAGATGGGGTAGGCTGATGGGGAAGACTAAAATATGTACTACAATAGACTTAAAAATTGTTCTTGAACACAAAATGGTTAAATTGAATTAAAAAATTATTAAGTTAAATAGTTTAACAAAATATTTCAAAGGTCAATTTAAGAAGAAAAAGTGTTATGACGTGCAAAGACCTGGAGTTATAAAACCCAAAGAAAAGAAAACTGTGAGAATTTTTCAAGGTGAAGAAAAATTTTAGCTTTAGGTTACAATATAGAAGGACTATATCAGCAATAAAGATGGAAGACTGACAAGAGAGGAAAATCCTCAGCCAGTAGGGATTCATATAGTGACTGTTTTAATGAGCTTGAGTAAATCAGAGATTGTGTAGATGGCACAGGACAGGTTAGGTTTTTAATCTGTTGTTCATAGGGTCACTATGGGTTAGTTTTATGGCACCTAACAACAATATATCAGCAAGGGAGCTCTGGCGGCATAGTCTATAGTGAGTTATGTTGAAGTTCACACTGATCTACCAGTTCAAAGCCACCAACAACTCCACCAGTAAAGGATGAACAATCTTTTCCTGTTTAATTTAGAGCTTTGTAAACTCAGTGAAGACTACGTGTAATTTGATTCTAACGTGATGGCAATGAGGTAAGGGGGTCAACAAGGACATTTTAGTAGCCTAGTCTATAAGGAGTCACACTGCTAGCTAAAAGGCTGAACTTCTATGATGGCTTGAATTTAACAGTACCTCCAAGAAAGAAAGATTAGCAGTCTCCTCCCATGTGATTTGTAGCTTCAGAAACCCAGAAACTAGGTCAGAGTTGATCTAGTTCTAGCTCAGTAACAGTAAGTTTGAGAAATATTGAATGACATAAGAAGTAGCAAAAGAAGATGGAAGTAGTATTCAGAGAACTTAAGAAAAAATTATTAATGTTTAATCATTTCAAAAAGCAGCATGTGATCACAAACTTACTCTATTGAAGTGAGAACCCCAGTGCACTGAAGACATTGACTAAAATCAAAACACAGGACTTGACAGAATACCAGTTGAGACACTTCAACAAATAGGTACAATGATAGAAATACTTACTCACCTTCAAAAATGAAATTTGAAATACAGCTACCTGGGAAACCAACTGGGAAAATGAATAAACAAACACAATTTTGGGTAACAAACAAACAAGAAACAATTCGTTACAGCTGAATTGGAACATATACATAGGTGACTCCCAGCGGGATTTTGGTGGCTATTAAATGGGAAGAGATTGTCCACATTTACCCTGAAAAGCCTCTGGTTGATTCCAACCACTAAAGAATCTTTGGGTTGTTGTTATTGTTAGGTGACATCAAGTCAACTACAACTCATAACTAACCTTTTAACAATAGATCTGAATTTTGTTCTATATTGCATCATCATCTCATGATCTCTGATATAGTGAATTCCATTGTTACAATCACTCTATCAATCTATCTTGTTGAAGATCTTCCTCTTCTGCTCTGATCTTCCACAGTTCCCAGTATGATGTCTTTCAGTCACTCCTTACAACATTCCCAAAGTATGTGAGACAATGTTTCATTATCCTTACCCCTAAGGAGCAGCCTGGTTTCTTTTCTTCAAGACAGACTTGTTTGACAGTCTTTGAGTTGTTGTCATTGCTGCTTTATAACATTGAATCATGACTGACCTATACCTCATCCTTCCATGAATTTTCAGAGAGGAGATTGGCTGTTTTTCTCTGTGGAGCAATTAGTAGATTCTAACTGCATACTTTTGGGATGGCAGCACATAAAGCAATACCATGCATTAAAATGTAGAAGTTATCAAAGAGAATCATATGCAAATAAAATGCTACTGAAATCCTTCAAAAACTGTTGTCATAGTATCTTAGCAGAGGACTGTCAGAAATTAAAACCAGATATAGAAGAGGACAAGACAAAAGAGGAATTCTACTTAAAGTATATCTGGATCTGATGAAAACATGATACAATGCTTTATTGACTATGTAAAGCTATTTAACTATCTGGATCACAACACATTCTTTATAACATTGCAAAGAGTGGAAAATCCAAAATATTCAAAAGTACTCCTGCCTGGATATAGATTGGGTAAATCCTTTAAACAGAAAGTAGGATAGGGCATTATTTAAAATCAGGAATGATGTGTGCCAATTTCATCCTTTCACCATACTTACTTAATCTGGTGAAAAAATAATCTAAGAAGCTGGACTCTATGGAGTAGTGTATTGCACTAGTATTCAAAGCAAACTCCTTAACAACCTGTGATCATGCTGAAACTAAAGAGGACTAGAAATATGAACTCTAGTGACTTAGAGGTAAGGAACTGACCTTCCAACACAGAAGTATGCTATTTGTTGCTTCTGAAAACCTGCTAGTGAGTTAGGTATGGTTGGTTCCAACTCTACAGTGCACAACAACAATAGAAATATAAGTAAAGATCTAAGACTATAGCCCTCAGTATGTGGATTATACTTCAGCATACACAAAAATCCTCATGACTCAGGTAACAAGAAACATTGTGATAAATTGGGGGGGAAATGAAGTTTTCTTGTAATTTAAGTTTATTCACATCCATTTTCATGAAAACAAGGTTGAGGAAATTTAAGTGGGCTTCTTGAGGGGTCAATCCAGATTTTGATTCAAAATGTGAAAGAGAAGAGAATGCCAATACTTACAAGATACATGCAAAACAGACCCTTTGTAAAAATTGGAAATCAGGTTGATCTCTGAGATGACACTAAATCTTTAGTAACACTGGATGATGTGCAAGAAAAACTTTAAGTGGGGAATAAACACTGAAACCAGAAAAAGAGATTGGAGATGTTATGTGGAATGGTCAGCTTTAACCCAGAGATTGAAGACTATTTTTTTAATTTATATTGGTTTCTTTGCACACAATAATCATATACATTGTGTTTCACGCTTTGATAAGACTTTCATTTTCATCATTTTTCACTCCAAAGAAACATAAAATTTTAAAAAATGTAGGATCAATATGTCTTCAGTGACCATAGAAACAATTTCTCTCACAAAGCATATGAAATGGGGTAGCTATACACAGATTTCATATAATGAAGCAGTTTAAAACCTGAGAACAAACAAACATAAAAACCAAACTGCCTTCAGAATGCTATGAAGTTCACTGAGAAAGTTTCTTAAAGGTTCGTGAAGAGGCAAGCAACATCTGAAACCATTATCTATAATAAGAACATTTCTATAGAAGGTGTAATCTCTCAGGCTTTCATAGTTGAAAAGCCATCATCATATCATGTTGTATCTATCTAGTAAAACAAAACAAAAGGAAAACTGTTATAAATGGAACTGAGTGGCTTTGACCACATCCATTTCTGTACATTCTGCATAACCTGCACAGAGAAATATCTTCACCTTTTGCTCCAATTAATGGTCATTATGTGTTCTTTGCTTTCTGGGCCAGTATACCCATAATGGTGAAATAGTAAGGCCAGCCACATAGCCAAAGGACCATGCCAAGTATCCAAGTGAAGGGCCATAACCAAGGAAAAAATAAATGTATGAGGATATGAAAGAACACATTTTTAATCTTACAATGGGCACAAGTTAAATGTAACCTAAATATTACTAGATTAAAATACAATGTGCATTCTTAAAGATTGCCAAAAAGTCATAAGAATTTGATTAGTCATTATAATGAATTCATTATAATGGTCAGTTGTAGTTGTTACAAAGTAAAATGTTTATGAATGATTTAATAAAAACCCAAAATGATTTGTAAGCTTTTATTCCAGTAAAAATTATAACTAAATATTTTTTTTAATGAAAACAAAAAAGAATCCTACAAAAGTGGCACCATGCAATATTTGTCCTTTTGTGACTGGGATATTTCACTCAGCATAATGTTCTCCAGAGTCAACGATTTT
>NW_006399910.1:3939064-3943215 GCF_000299155.1 Elephantulus edwardii | reverse complement strand
AAAATTTACAGAGGCTTTGGATTTCCATTCATTCATTGTTGCACATTTGTCCCCTCCCAAGGCTCCCCCCCAGAACACTGCCCTCGGTGGCACCATGCAATATTTGTCCTTTTGTGACTGTGTTAATTCACTCAGCATAATGTTCTCCAGAGTCAACCATTTTGAATAATATTGCATGACTTCTTGTTTTTCAATGCAGCATAGTATTCCATTGTGTGAATATATCACATCTTCTCTATCCATTCGTTCGCTGATGGGCACTGAGGTTGTTTCCAACTCCTTGTTATTGTGGACAAAGCTGCAGTAATCATGGGTGTGCATATATTTGCTTGGATGTCAATTATGGTCGCTTCGGGGTGTATTCCCAGTAATAGAATTGCTGGGACAAATGGTATCTCTATTTGCAACTTTTTGAGAAAGCTCCATACCGCTTTCCACAGGGTTTGTACCATTTTATACTCCCACCAACAGTGAATAAGGGTTCCAGTTTCTCCACAACCTCGCCAGCATTTGTTGCTTGCTGTTCTGTTATATTTTGCTATTTTGACTGGGGTTAGATGATATCTCATAATTGTTTTACATTCACATTTTCTAAAGATCAAAATACCCTTACATTCACAGTGCAAATAATTTTTCTTGTGTATAACATCAAATCCTCAGAATAAATGTGTAACACTTAGATTAAGAAACATTGTTGGATAAATGACTTCATTCTTTTCTGGATAAATGAAACAACAGTGTATTTACCAACATACGACAACTTAAAACAAAATTGTACATAAAAAAGCAATGATTTTCAGATAGTGTGTTTCTGGTTGTATTTGGCAGTCCCTTTATAGTGTAGACTACACCTTCTAAGCTTGGTCCCAGATTGTCAAATACAAGCAAAAATACACAATTTGAAGAGGGTAAAATTGATGAATGGAATCTTCTAAAGATTAAATCTCTGTGCTCATCATTAAATCTCTGTACTTCTAACAGGGTGAAAAGAAAACTTACTGACTGGAAGCAAACATTTGGCAATAGATTACAGCCTTGTAACAAAAGTTTACAGAATACTCCTGGACCCTCCACAAGAAAAAGACTGATAATCCAATAACAAAATGGGCAAAAGACATGAAAAGACTTTTCACAGAGGAGAATATTTGGATGGCAAATGAATACATGAAGAAATTCTCCAAATCACTGTCAAGAAAAGAGGTGCAAATCAAAACCACAATGAGATATCATCTTACCCCACTAGCAGGGGCAAGGTTTAGCAGGGCAATAAGAAATAAATGTTGGAGATAATGTGGAGATATAGGAACTCTTATACATTGTTGTTGGGATTATAAAATGGTACAACCACTCTTGAAGATAGTTTGGCATTTCCTCAAAAAGCTGAATATGGGGATTCCATATGACCCAGCTATTCCACTGCTTGGAACAACAACTTGCTGTTGTTGTTGTTGTCGTTGTTGTTGTTGTTGTTGTTATGTGCCATCGAGTCACCTGTAACTCATAGCGACCCTATGTAAAACAGCTCTAAACACTGCTCTATCCTGTGCCAACCGTATTGTCTCTGACACACCTATCCCATTTCCCCAGTTACTGAATTAATCCACCTCATCAAGAATTCCATTATCCTAGGCTGTCCCACCACCCTCTCAAGCATGACATTCCTCTCCAAGGACAGATCTCACCTTGCAACATGTCCAAAGTATGTCAGACGAAGCTTCAGAATCCATGCCTCCAAGGAGCAGCCTGGCCTCACCCTCTGCAGGATGAACTTGTTTGTTCTTCTAGCAATCCATTGTATATTCAATACTCGTCTCTAAGACCACAACTCAAAGACATCAATTCACCTTCTATCATTCTTAGTCATATTTCATCTTTCTGATTCATAGCAAGCAACTGCAAAGACCATGGCCTATATTAGGTGGAGCTTAGTCTCTACACTGACATCATTGCTCCTCAGTACTTTGGAGAGGTACCAAGAGTATTGATTGTAAAGCGAAGTAAACTGAAACTGTTGACAATCTCAGTCTCTTCATCATCCATCATGATGTTACTAAGTGGACTAGTGGTGAGAATCTTTGTTTTCTTGATGTTGAGCTTCAAACCATATTGAAGGCTGCAGTCCTTGACCTTCTGCAACAAGCACTTCCGGTCCTGCTCAGTTTCAGCAAGCAGGATTGTGTCATCTTCATAATGCAGATTGTTGATGAGTCTACCTGCAATCCTGATGTTACATTTCTCCTCATAAATGCCAGGCTTCTGGATAATCTGTTCTGCATATAGATTGAAAAAATATGGAGATAGGACACATCGTTGATGCACACCTTTCCCAATTTTGAATCATGCAGTATTTCCTTGCTCTGTTCTGATGACTGTCTGATGGTCCAAGAATAGGTTTTGAATAAGCACAATCAAGTGTTCTTGGATTCCCATTCTTCTGAGTCATCACAGTTTATTGTGATCGACACAGTCAAATGCCTTTGCATAGTTAATGACACACAGATAGACTTTCCTCTGGTACTTTCTGCCTTAAGCTATGATCCACCTGACATTAGTTATAATATCATGGCCTCTTCTAAACCCAGCCTGCACTTCAGCCAGTTTTCTGATGATGTACTGTTCCAGTCATTTTTGGATAATCTTCAGCAGAATCTTGCTTATATGTATTTTCAAAGATACTGTTCGATTATTTCTGCACTCTCTCACAACATCTTTCTTTGGAATGGGAACAAATACAGATCTCTTCCAGTCAGTTGACCAGGTGCTGAGGCACAAATGGAAACTTGTACACCAGTGTTCATAGCAGCATTATTCACCATAGCGAGAACGTGGTAAGAGCCCAAATGCTCAACCACCATGGAAAGGATTAAGAAACGATACAATAGAACACTGTGCAGAATGCAGGAGCAATGATTTTGTAAATTACTACCTAGTATGGAATGATCTGGAAAGCATTATGCTGAGTGAACTAACTCAGTCTGATAAAGACAAATGCTGTACAGAGCCATTATTGTAGAGCATGTATGATGATCCAAGGAGGGAAAGGGGGGGCCTTAAACATTGGGTTGCACAATTTGATGAGTGGAGGGAGGGATTGGAAAAGGAAAGGGGAAAGATCAAGTTGAAAAACGATGTATATGAACTTTATGAACTTTGTTCTTAAATCAGTATAAAAGAAAATGAAAAAAAAAACAAAAAACAAAACACCCAATGTTATTCAAAATGGGTGACCCTGGAGGACATTATGCTGAGTGAAATATCTCAGTCACAAAAGGACAAAACTATATGGTGCCACTGTTGTAGTATGAGGCTGACATCAGGGTGGGGGTAAGACTTAGAAAAACTGGATAAATTATGTTTACTGCATTGAAGCCGATGAAGGAGAATAGTTTAAGAGTAATATATTTTAGGGCATTATGATTATCATAAGAGTTCTGAATGAGGGTTGCAGAGTGGAGTATACTCGGGGTGGGGGTGGGAGTGGAAGTGGGAGTGAAAGTGTGCCGGGGGGGTAGTGGATTGTATACCAATGAAGGAGTTTTTCTTTTGCTTTTCAAGGAAAAGAGTGAACTGGCGGTGGGGATGGGATGGGCGGGGAGAAAAGTGCAACAATGAATGAATAGAAATCCAAAATCTCTGTTCAATGAACATCTGTTCATTGAAATTAATAAAATAAAAAGGGGGTAGTAATAGGCATAGATAAACAGTTAACTATGTAAATTATATATGAATGATTGTATGAAAAGCAATTTAAATGAAAGATTGTATTAAACACAATGTAACCCCCAAAAATAAATTCTTCCAGTAAAAAAAAAAAAACAACCTAACAACAAAAAACAAACAAAAAGAAACCCCAATGATTTTCAATTCCTTAACACTGAGCAGTGAAGCACACTAATATCCGAAATTGGGATTATTATTATGTACCCTTGAGCCTTTGAGCTGTGGTGCTGCAGAAGAGTAATGAGGGTACCATGGACTGCTACGAAAACAAACAGATTCATCCTGGAAAGTGTTAAAACGGGAGGCTCCCTGGAGGCAAGGATTCTGAGGCTCCAACTAATATAATTTGGACATTTTGTAAGGAGGGACCGGTCCTTGGAGAAGGACATCATGCTTGGTATGGTGGAGGGACAGCGCAGAAGGGGAAGGCC
>NW_006399910.1:3937584-3938474 GCF_000299155.1 Elephantulus edwardii | reverse complement strand
TCATTGTTTACAAACCTTCCCCAGGTCCACTCCACCATGTAGCCTTCGCTCTAGACTCCTGTCATGACAAAAATACCGCATCACATATCCCTTTCAAACAGTTCTCTCCCTTATCTGTTTCAATGCAGTATACATTATTGAACCCATCTTTCTTAGTCTCCCCCCTAACCCTGATGTCAGTACTGTTTTACAAGAGTGGTACCATGCAGTATTTGCCCTTTTGTGACTGAGATACTTCACTCAGCATAATGTCCCCCAGGGTCACCCACTTTGAATAATACTGCCTGAGTTCCTTGCTTTTCAATGCAGCGTAGTATGCCATTGTGTGAATAATATACCACAACTTCTCTATCCATTCGTTTGTTGATGAACACAGGTTGTTTCCAACTCCTTGCTATTGTGAACAAAGCCACAATAAAAATGGGTGTGCATATTCTAGTGGTTTTTAAAGACAATAAGTGATATGGTGGTAAATTGCCCATCTTTCTCCTATAAATGAGTTGATGAATTTGAACCACATAACTTTAGGTTAATAATGCAATTTCTTACCACCAGTTTATTCCTTAAAGGAGTATTCAAATTGTAACATAGGTTGTGTAAGGAAGCAGATGGAATTTAAAGATATACTCATTGACAAAATATAGCCAACAGTTCAGAGAGTACACTGCCCTTAGAAGTCACAAAAATAAAAATATTGATAGTGACATTCTTGAGTCTTTTGCCTGGTATTAATCATTAAAAACATGAAACAAAACTACCAGATTTGGATAAAAAAAGATTGGACAGAATAATTTTAAATTGAGGTTAAATTCACCTAATAAGAAATTAAAATTCTAAAATGCACTGAGCAATAAAAATTATATCAATTAGTAGTTGCTTTTCTTTTTTTT
>NW_006399910.1:3913490-3917523 GCF_000299155.1 Elephantulus edwardii | reverse complement strand
TATGCAACCTTACTTGTGAACTCTTGTGATAACCATAATACCCTATCATACCTCACTTTTAAATTATTCTCTCCCTTATCTGTTTTGGTGCAGTATACACAATTTATCCAGTTTTTCTCAGTTTTACCCCAACTCTGATATCAGTCCCATTTTACAGCAGTGGCACCATGTAGTATTTGTCCTTTTGCGACTGAGATATTTCACTCAGCATAATGTCCGCTAGGGTCACCCATTTTGAATAATATTGCATGAGTTCCTTGTTTTTCAATGCAGCGTAGTATTCCATTGTGTGAATATATCACAGCTTTTCTATCCATTCATACGACTGGAATTCCAAAACAAGGAATGACAGGGAAATCACTGAGAAGATTGTGGACAACGTGCTAGAAGACAACGGCCCAGGTGTTTTGAAGAATGGGAAAATCCACATTCAAAAAGTACAGAGAACACTAAATAGACTAGACTCAAAAAGAAAAACATCAAGACATAGCATAGTCTAATTATCCAAATTAAAAAATAAGGACAGAATTCTAAAAGCAGCATCAGAAAAAGAGTTACGTAAAAAAGAGAAACAATTTAAGTTCTAATTTTTCAGCAGAAACCATATCAGCTAAAAGTCAGTGGTATTCCATATACAGAAAGTTGAAAGAAAACAATTGTCAGTCAAGTGTCCTATACCCAACAAAGCTCCCCATCAAATATTAAAGGGAAATTAGAGTCTTTGCAGAAAAGAAGGAACCTAAAGAACTTGTGAAAACAAAACCAAAACTACAAAAAATTTTAAGTGAAGTCCTCCACATTCACATGGAGACGTCATGGATCATAGTAACCAGTAACAACACACACACACACACACACACACACACAAGAAACACAACAAAATTGCAAAAATAAAATCTGACCTGACAATAATCACACGTAATGTGAATGGATTAAATAGACAGTTAAAAGATAAAAGCAACAGAATGGATTGTTGTTGTTGATTCCCTTTGAGTTGAGCAAAACTCACAGCGACCCTATGAACAAAAGGCCTGAAGTCCTTCTAAAACTATAGATATTTGTCAAAATTCATAGAGCTTCCAAAGGCATATTGTTTAGGAAGTGGATGCCACTCCTATATCCACACCCGCCATATTGTGTTATTGTTGTTATGTGCTGTTGAGTCATCTGTGACCCTATGTACAACATTTCTGAAGTTTATTCTGAGCCAGTCTCACTGACTCTGACACACCTACCACCATTACACCATTACCTCAGTTACTGTATCAATCCATCTCATATGAGGTCTTCCTCTCTTTCACTGTCCTTGTACCCTTCCAAGTCTGAAGTCCTTCTCCAAGGACCAATTTCTACTGGCCACCTGCTCAGAGTAAATGAAGTAGAACTTCAAAATCCTAGCCTCCAAGAAGAGACTTGATTTCATCTTCTTCAAGACAGACTAATTTTGTTTTCGAATTTGTTTTCTCGGTAGCCCATGGTATCTTCAAGACTCTTTTCCAGCACCACAACTTGAAGACATCTATTCTTATTCTGTCATACTTAGTCAATTCTCCTCATAAAGCCCTGCTTCCCGAATGAACTATTCTGCAAACAGATTGAAAGATATGGTGACAGGATGCATCCTTGATGCACTCCTTTCCTAATTTTGAACCATGCAGTGTTTTCTTGCTCTGTTCTAAGGACTGCTTCTTGGTCCAACTATAGGTTTCATATAAGCACAAACAAGTGCTCTGAGATTCCCATTTCCTTCAAGGTTAGCCACAATTTATTGTGATCCACACAGTCAAATGTCCTTTCATAGTCAATGAAACACAGACATTGTTCTGGTACTCTCTTCTTTCTGCCAAGATTCAACTGACATTGGCAATAACGTCACTAGTGCCACGACCGCTTTTAAATCCAGCTTGCATTTCTAGTAGTTCCTGTCAACGTACTGTTCAAGTCTTTTCTGGATAATCCAGTATGATTTTGCTAGTGTGTGATTAGTGATATTGTTCGATAATTTTCACACTCTGTTGCATAACCTTTTTATGGAATGGAAATAAATATGGATCTTTTCCAGTCAGTTGACCAGGTAGTTCTCCTCCAGATTTCTTGGTACAATTTGGTGAGCACATGCCAGGCAGCATCTGTTTGCTGAAATACGTCAATTGGTATTCCATCAATTCCTGGGGCTTTATTTTTTCCAAGTCCTTCATAGCAGCCTGTATTTCCTCCTTCATCACCATTGGCTCTTGATTATATTTTGTTTCTTGAAATTCTTCTGTGTCAGACAATTCTTTTTGGTACATGACTCTGAATACTCCTTCCATTTTCTTTTAATGCTTCCTGAATCCTTCAATATTCTGCAACCTTAAGCATTGAAACTTATGGATTGAATTTATTCTTTAGTTCTTTCAGCTTAAGAAATGCTGAGCGATTTTGACTCTTTTGATTTTCTGACTCCAGCTCCTTGCACATTTCGTTATAATATTTTGACCTGCCTTCCGTGCAGACGTTTGAAATCTTCTATTCAGCTCCTTAACTTCTTGATTTATTTCCTTTGCTTTGACTTTTTGACACTCTCTGCAATATTCAAAGTCTCTTATGACATCCATTTTGGTCTTTTCTTCTTCCTTTCTTGTAATAACTCTTTTCATTGTTCATGAACGATATTCTTAATAGCTTATCTAGTCTTTGTTCATTAGTATTCAGGACCTCAAATCTATTCCTGAGTTGGTTTTTAAATACATGAGAAATAGACTCATGACCAAATTTTTATTCCTGTGGATATGATTTAACCTTCTTTAGTTTAATTTGAACATGGATATGAACAGTTGATGGTCAGTTACACAATGGCACATGGCCTAGTATTCTCTGTTGATAGTCCATCAATATGTTGCTTACCAGAAATACATCTAAAAACAGAAGAGAAAGACAGACTCAAAATCAAAGGCTGTGGAAAAAATATACTAAGCAATGGCAACCTCAAAAAGCAGGGCTCGCAATATTAATCTCTGATAAAATAGATCTCAGAATGAAAGCCTCCATCAAAGGTAATGATGGGCATTATATATTGATTAAAGGAACAATAGATCAAGAAGACCATTTATGCAACAAATGATAGACCCACAAAATACATAAAATAATGATTAACAGAATTGATGAAAGAAATAGCCCCACAAGAGTGGTAGGATATTTCAATAAACCACTATCTCCTCAGGATAGGTCAGTTCAAAGGAAACACAACTGAGATGAAGAAATTCTAAAAACTAAACTATACAGTCAGTCAACTTGATCTTGTGGATGTATTCAGGGTACTGCATCCAACAAAAACTCAATTCACTTTCTTCTCAAGTGAACATGGTACATTCTCCAGAATCAGTGATAATAGTAGGACACAAAGCAAACCTCAACAAATTCAAAAGCATTGAAATAATACAAAGTATCTACTCAAACCACAGTGCCATAAAACTAGAAATTAACCACAGGAGAGTAAAGCTTACAAAACCATCCATGTTTAGACTCAATAATTATCTCCTAGAACATGATCGAGTTAATAAAAAGAATAAAGAATGAAATAAAAAAAGTTCCTTGAAACAAACATAATGAAAATACAACTTACCGAAAAACCTCTGGGACACAACTAAGGCAGTCCTCAGTAGTCAGTTCATAGAAATAAGCACACATATAAAAAAGAAGATAGAAGAATCAATAATTTAACTCAGCACCTTCAGCAAATAGAAAGAGAACAACAATCTGATTCTGTAGCCTCTAGAAGAAAAGAAATTATAAGGACAAGAGCTGAAATCAATGAGATAGAAAACAGAAAACAATTAAAATTATCAGTAAGTCCAGGAGGTGGTTTTTCCAAAAGGATTGATAAAATTGATGAACAACCAGAAAACTTAATAAAAGAAAAAAAAAGACAATATAGATAACACAATTAAAAAATGATAGAGGTGACATCACAAGAAAACCAGAGGAAATTAAATCAATAATATCAGAATACTATGAAAAACTATACATTGATGAATTTGAATACCTAGAGGAA
>NW_006399910.1:3902865-3908185 GCF_000299155.1 Elephantulus edwardii | reverse complement strand
AGACAAAATACATCCCTGATGGACCCCTTTTTTTTATTTTGAACCATCCAATATCTCCCTGCTTTGTTCTGATGACTGCTTCTTGGTCCAAGTATAGGTTTCACATTAGCACAATCAAATGTTCTGGGATTCCCATTCTTCTCAGAGTCAACCATAGCTTGTTGTGATCCACACAGTCAAAAGCCTTTTCTTAGTCAATGAAGCACAGATAGACATTCTTCTGGTCTTCTCTTCTTTCTGCCAAGATCCATCTAACATTAGCTATAATATCCCTAGTACCACAACCTCTTCTAAATCCAGCCTACACATTTGACAGTTCTCTGTTGACATATTGTTCCCAACGTTTTTGGATAGTTTTCAGCAGAATCTTGCTTGCTTGTGATATCAATGATATTGTTTGATAATTTCCACACTCTGTCGGGTCACCTTAATTTGTAAGGGAACAAATATCAATTTCTTCCAGTCCGCAGATTAAAAACCCATATCATAAAAGGATACAGTTTTTCAACATGGAAAGTGTCATCACAACTATGACAGAATGTATGCCTCTATTTCTCAGGTTCTAGCCTATGTGAACAAGTGCTATAGAGTTCTCTAGCTGTGATGAAGTAGGCCACTCTTTTCTTATCCTTAGTATCTACCCTGAACAGACAATAATTACAAAATTCTTTAACTCTGCCAATTGTATTTCCTGGAGCATTCTAGTCTTATTAAGACTGAGCCCCAAAGTAGTGTCTTTAGCTTCCTGGTTTACCAGACCAATTCCATAATTAATTAATTTTATAAAGGAAATAATTCAAGCTCATGAAGAGGAAGCAAAAGGTTTTACTCACAAAAATTAGAGTGTAAAAATTCTTAATGGAATAGTTACTCAATAGATAGCTCCAATATACACTCCAGAGAGGCAAAACAATGTAAAAAAAAGACTATTAATTTTCTATTTAACAGAGTTTAAAATGAATCCTATTGAAATAATGAAAGTACTTCAAAGTAATTGACTCCATATAAGAACAAGACTTAAATATAATTTTAGGAAATAAAAAAATGCTTACATGTGATATTAATCAGGAAAGGAATGTGTTAGGGATGCATTATATTTCCGTATTTTTCAATCTCTACGTGGAAAAGATCATTCGGGATGTTGGAATTTATGAGGAGAAATGTGACATCAGGATTGGTGGAAGTCTCATCAACAACCTGCATAAATCAGATAATACATCCTTGTTCACAGAAACTGAGGAGGACCTGAAGTGTTTTCTGCAGAAAGTCAAAGACTGAAGTCTTTTATATGAATTGAGACTCAACATAAAAACAAAGTGTCTCACCACTTGGCCAGTTTGCAGCACCATGATAGGTGGAGAAGAGAGTAAGATTGTTAACAATGTCAGTTTACTTAGCTCCACTCAACTCTTTTGGAACCAGGAGTCAAGAAATCAAAAGATGGGAAAGGATGCTATCTGGGACCGCTCTGGAGTACTGTAGAGCAACTATGTCAGTCTGGAGACTAAAGTATGCCTGAGATAGACCATAGTCTTTAAATAACTTGCTATTCATTAGAAAGCTGGACAATGATCTAAGATTTTAGAAGATGAATCGATGCCTTTCAGTTGTGGTGCAGAGGAAGAGTATTGAACATACCAAGGACTGCCAAGGGAACAAACAGATTTTTCCTGGAAAGTGTAAAACCAGGCTGCTCCTTGGAGGCTAGGATCTTGAAGCCCCATTTCACAAACTCTGGGCATGTGGTCAGGATGGATCATTTCCTAGAGAAGAACATCGTGGTTGGAAGGGTGAAGAGACAGCATAAGAGAGGAAGACAGAAGATGAGATGGATTGACATAGTAAATGGAATAATGAGGATAGGTGTGTCAGAGGCAATGAAACTGGCTCAAGATAGGGCAGAGCGCAGAGTTGTGCATAGGATCTCTTTGAATTGCAGGTGATTCGATAGCACATAACAACAACAATGATGTAATGCTATTGTTCAATAATTTATGCATTTGTTTGATAAACTTTTTTTTGGAATGCAAATGAATTTGGATCTTTTCAGTCAACTGACCAATTAACTCTATTCCCAATTTCTCAGCAAAGACTGATAAGCATGTCCAGGGCTGCATCTGTTAGTTGAAACATTTCAATTTGTATCCCATAGTTTCTTGTGCTTTTTTCAAAACAACAACAACCACCAAAGAAACCCCTCAGAGGCAGTAATCACACAAGAAGAGATTGCCTATTCTTCTACAGAGCAGCTTGTGGCCTCGAACCCCATACCTTCTGGATTTCTGGATTACAGTGCAGCTTCTTGCCACTAGGCTACCAGACCTCTTTTTTAAATTTTTTTAAATCCCAATGCCTTCTCTGTACCTTAAATTTATTCTTTCATTACCATGAGTTTCTGATCATATGCTACTTTCTGAAATGTTCATCATTGACTAATCCTTTTTTGATAGAGTGACCTTGTGTATTCTTTGCATCTTCCTTTGATGCTTACTGCATCTTTCAAGATTTTGTCATAATACCTCTCAGTATTACAACTTAAAGCTTGAATTTGTTTTTCATTTCTATTAGCGTTTGAAATGATGGAGCAGATTCTTCTCTTTCCATTTTCCAACTCTACTTCTTTGCATATTCGTTTTAAAATATTTTATCTTCTTATGCTGCCCTTTAAAATCTTCTATTAATCTCTTTTACTATAGCATCTCTTTCCTTTGTTTTGGCTTCTAGACATTCTAATGTAACATTTAAAATATTTTCTCATATCCTTTTTGGTATTTTTCCCTCCCCTCTCCTCTGCTTTTGCAATGACTTTGTGCTCCCTTCATGATGATATCCTTTATGTCACCCCGTAACTCCTCTGATCTTTGATCATTGGTGTTTAACACCTCAAATCTATTCTTGAGATGACTTTTAAATTTATATTGATTAAATTAAAGCTTACATTTTGCTTTTTATGGATTTGTCTTAATTTTCTTCAGCTTCAGTTCAAACTTGACATGAATAATTGATGGTTTATTACACAGTCAGCACTTGGCCTAGTTTTGACTGTAGAAATTGATCTTTTCTAACAATTCTTTATACAGATGTAGTAGGTCTGAGTCCTGTACCATTCATCATCTTAGGTCCAAGTATATAGATGACACTTGTGTTTCTTAAAAAAAGATGTATTTTCAATGAATAAATCATTGAAAGTACAAAATTCAGTCATCCAATATACATTCTCATTTCTGTCACCAGGTATATAACTGTTTACTAATAGTCCTTCTGTGTCTCCAACTTCTGTGTTTTAGTCACACATTAGTATTACTTGATTGAGCATCTAGATTGAGTAGTTAAGACAACTTTCATATTGCAAGGGTTGGTAGAATTCCTCAATTTTCTCACCTTATTGGTCTATATATTTGTATGATAGGCTTTTCTTGTACACATGTGAATAGTATATCCTATCTCTCACAGCATTGTACTTCAGGATTATATCTTCGGAGTATTGTTTGAGAAGCTCAATATCAGCTGTGAAAAATAGGTTAGGTGGTGGTTGTAAAATAGACAATCAGCTACTTATATGCAAGTGCAAGCTGAAGCTAAATAAAATTAAACAAAATAAACAAGAACCAAAATTTTGCCTTGAGTTTATCCCTTTTAATAAAAAAAAAAATCTCAGGAACAAGCGTGAGACCTTGAACATTAATCAAGAATATCATCCATGAAGAATGCAAAATATCATTACAAAGACAGAAGAGGGTGAAAAGACTGAGATTAATGTCAGAGGAGACACTGGATATTGCATCAAGAGCAAGAAATCAGGAATTTAAGAAGCTAAACAGAAGCTTTTAAAGGGAAACTCTGAAAGACAAAGTAAAGTATTAGAAAGAAATGTATAAAGACCTGGAGTTGGGAAATCAAAAGGGCTGAACTCACTCAGTATTTCTTAAGCCAGAGAAACTGAAGAACAAATCTAAGCCTTGAGTTGCAATACTTAAGGATGCTGTGGGCAGAATTTGAAAGCTCCAGGAAGCATAAAAAGAAAGAAGATGGAAGAAGAACACAGAGTCACTGTAACAAAAAAATTGGCCGACAGAGAATTTAATGAAACAACTTATTATAATAGGCAATGGTGACAAAGCTGTTCTAATGTAATTGGCTAAAAACAAGGCAATCTGAACTTAGAAGAGGCCATGGCAGTAGGGACATCATAGCCAAAGTCAGATGGTTCTTGGCTAAAATAGAAACTATCAGAGGAATATGTCTATCCGTATGTCATTGATTTTGTAAAAACATTTAACTGCGTAGGCCACAATTAATTGTGGCTAACCTTGAGAAGAATGGTAATCCCAGAATACCTAATTGTGCTCGTACAAAACCTGTATTTGGACTGGGAAGCTGTCATCAGAAAAGATCAAAGAAGCACTGCATGGTTCAAAATTCAGCAAAAGTATATGTTAGAAATGCATCCTGTCTCCATACCTTTTCCATTTATATATGCAGAATAGATCATTCTGGAGACTGGACTTTATGAAGAGGAGTGTGTATTGTCAGGATTGATGGAAGACTTATCAACAACCTCATTATGTAGATGACACAGTTTGCTTAAGGAGATCTAGGTGAATCTAAGAGTTTGCTGCAAAACACCGAAGACTGCAGCCTCCAATACAGTTGAAGCTTAGCAACAGAAAACAAATATTCTCATAACCAAGCTGATTGCAAACACCACAATAGATAGAGAACAGATTGATATTGTTAACATTTTCAGCTTGCTTAGTTACACAATCAACACTCATGGTAGCAGCCATTAGGAGATAAAAACAAAATAGATTACATTGAGTAAATCTTTGGTCAGGGATCTCTCTGAAGTGCTGAAAAATAATGATGTCTTTGTGGAAAGTAAGATTACTTGATCCAGGCCATGACTGTGCCAATTATTTGCTGTTTATCAGAGATGTAGACAACGACTAAGAATGATAGCAGCGTTGATGCCTTTGAGTTTTGGGCTGGCGAAGAATACTAAACATACTATGGACTTTTAAGAGACAAACAGGTCTGTTCTGGAGTGAGTGAATCCATGTTGCTCCCTGGAGGCAAGAATTAAGAAATTGTCTCACATATTTTGGCACATTGCCAGGAGAGGCCTGCCTTTGGAGATGGACATCATGCTTGAAAGGGTGGAAGGACAATGCAGAAGAGGAAGACCCTGGATGAAGTGAATTGACACAATAACTGACATAATGGGGGTATATGTGTCAGAGACAGTGAAACTGGATCAGGATAGGGCAAGTTTCAGAACTATTGTGTATAGGTTTTCTTTGAGTCACAGATGATTGGACAG
>NW_006399910.1:3900671-3902765 GCF_000299155.1 Elephantulus edwardii | reverse complement strand
ATTAACAAAGTAAATATCAAGAAACATAAGATTTTAATAATTGATGCAGAAAAGGTATTTGACAAAGTCCAACAGCCTTTCCTGATAAACACACTCCGCAAATTTAGGATAGAAAGAAATTTCCTCAACATAATGAAAAGTGTACATGCAAAACTAAGAGCCAACATCACTTTCAATGGAGAAAGGTTAAGAGCATTTTCCTTGCAAAGAGGGACCAGACAAGGATACCTAATGCCACTACTTCTATTCAATATTGTACTGGAAGTGGAAGGACCTCTACAAAGTACTGAAAACCAATGATGTCTGTTTAAAAACTAAAGTGTGCCTGATGCAAGCAAACCCTAGCAGAAAACAAGACTATTTCTACCGTCCAAGAAAGAAGAAACAGAGTATACAACAAGTTTGTTGGATCTGATATTGCTCTGGGAACCACAAAGGTACAGCTGTAACAATGAAGAGGAAAGGACAGACAGCAGTAGCAACGGCAGCAACAAAATTATTGGCAACCAAAGAACCAGTAAATGAACTGAGTTGTGGTCTCTTTGACTATGAAACAAACAAACAAACAAATTAATAAAGGAAGTCTAAATGATGATTGCCTCAAAAGAGCACTAAGGCTTTAACCTCTCCAAGAAATATTTATTGGGTTTTTTTTGCAGATCATGGGACGTTCAGTGCTTTTCCCCACCACCCCAGCTCAAAGGCATCATTTCTTCTATATTCCCTGTTCATTTTCCAGCTCTCATATACACAGCAAGTGACTGGAAAAATCATGGCCTGACTCAGAAATACCTTAGTCTTTGAACTAACACCATTACTCCTCAATAATTTAGGGAGGTCCCCCTACCTGCAGACTTTTCTAATGTCTCCTAATTTCTTCACTTCTGGTACCAAGGATGTTAACTGTGGATCCAAGTAAGGTTAAATTGCTTACAGTTTGTATCTCTTCTCCAGCCACATGATGTTGCCTATCAATTCAGTGGTAAGAATATTATTTATAAATTAGACTTTATCAAGATTAAACACTTTGTGCATCAAATAATACAATAAATAAAATTGTATGGAAAGTAAAACATTTTCAAATTGTGTATTTGGAAAAGTTCTAATAATCAGACTGCAAAAAAAAACCTTTGGAGTTCAACAACAAAGTGACAACCTCATTCATTAATGACAAAGAGTTAGACATTATTTTGAAAGAATATATACAAGTAACCTTTGTTTTTGTTTTGTTGTTGATTGCAGTCAATTCGACCATGACTCATAGCGACTCTATGAACAAAAGCCTGGGTAAAATGAGTATAATTTTTATAAAAAGTAAAATGACAAATGTTGAAAAAGATGTGGATAAATTGAAACCTTAATATACTGCAAAAAGAATGCAAAGTGACAAAGCTATTTTGAAAGTTTCTTAAACAAACAGCAAAACTTTTATCACAGAATTACAGAATTATTGAAATAGTTCTAACTGTAACAGTGTTATGCACACCACCATTCCATTCTGCACCGTATGAATGTTCATGGATCCACCATGCAGTTCCAGCATCAATCATCCCACAGGGTATCTTCTTTCTCATCGACTTCTACTTTAATGAAAAGAATATTTTCCTCAACCATTTGAATCTTCCACTCTATTACCTAAACATTCCATTTCCAATTGTTCCTCCTATAACAGTCATTCCTCATTACTGACTTTGAAAATCCCTTGCCAAATTTATTAGTAACCATACTGTTGTTGATTGCCATCAAGTTCAGCATGACTCTCATAGCGACCCTATGAAAAAAACACCTGAAGCCTTTCTATAACTATCATTTCTCAAAGTTTATAGAGTTTCCAGAGGCATGCTGTTTAGAAAGTGGATGCCATTCCTGCTTTCAACATAGAACGCAATGGGAATACTTACAAATAGAAATTTTCTTATGGGAAATGTTGTTGTTGGTATGTGCCATCGGGTCACCTATGACACATAGCTACCATATGTACAAGAGCCTTAAACGCTGTTCTATCCCGTGCCAATCTTGCCATCTCAAACATTCATTCCCACCACTCCACTCACAGAATTGATCCATCTCATTGAGGGTCTTCCTCTCCTGCAC
>NW_006399910.1:3890321-3898311 GCF_000299155.1 Elephantulus edwardii | reverse complement strand
AATATTTGCCTCATAAAGTGCATGAAAAAGTGAATAATAGAGGATTTGGGCAGGCTATCTTTCACAGGAGGAATGTATCAGTCCCAGCTCCTATTGATTCTCTGCTTCATCGCTTCAACATGGTTGATACTGCTGTAAATCTAGCTGGCACAAGAAAGTCTGATCCTGAAGATTCTCCACTGCATGCCTACTTTATCTTTGCTACTGGTGAGATAGACACTCTCCGCTGCTGGACTACCTAAATTTAATGGCAAGATTAGTCAGTCCTCTTATGGATTGGTGAGTTAGCCAATCCCCTTGGAATAGGCTAACATACCCTGTTCACATATTCCTGCCCTTCCACATGGTCAAGTCAGATTTAAAGATAAACTCTATAGATCATCCTCCGGTTTTTCTAGCCATAAACTTTCATATATATGCAAAATTAACTCTCCTTTTACACTATAGTATGGAAGCTCTGGTGGACAACATGGCAAGAAGCTGTACTGCAATCTTTTTTTTATTTTATTTTATTAATTTTAATGAACATTTATAGAGATGTTGGATTTCCATTTATTCATTGTTGCATTTTCCTCCCTGCCCACCCCTCCCCCCCAGTTTGCTCTTCTCTTTGAAAAGTAAAAGAAAAATTCCTTCATTGGTAAATAATCCAGCCCCCACCCCACCCCAAATACACTCCACTATGCAACTTTCATTCTGGACTCTTACCGTAACCATGATACGCAATCATATATCGCTTTTAAACTGTTTTCTCCCTCATCTGTTTCAATGCAGTATACATGATTTATCCAATTTTTCTCAGTCTCAGCCCAACCCTGATGTCAGTCCCGTTCTACAACAGTGGCACTATGCAGTATTTGTCCTGTTGTGACTGAGATATTTCACTCAGCACACGATTTGAGGCCACAAAATACTCTGTGAAAGAAGGATGTATCATCTTCTCACATGTGATTAACTGCTTCTAAAAACCTACTGGAGGGTCAGCTATGAGTCAGTCTGACTCTGTGGTACACAACAAAAGCTTACAATATTGTGGAATTTATCTTTCAATGTGGTTTTCCTAGCCATCATTTGGCTTTGCCATGTTGATGGTTGGGAACATGCAAATAGGGTGTGTTAACAAATCTACCAGAGTATTGGCTATCTAATAATCCACAAGAGGATTGGCTTATCTCACCAATGGATGGAGGAGATTGGCTAATCCCACCAAAGAATTGAGCAACCCAGCAGCAGAAAGGGACAGGTTATTCTGCTAATAACCTGGTTTATAATCTTTTGACTTCCGGAACACATTTCTATAAGTTCTATGAGCTATCACATCAGATTTAGACCCAGTAAAGCGGTTAAGATAGGTGATGAGATGAGTAGAAAGAGGTATTGGAGCATGGGAGACATGCCATATTCCTCTTGCTCTTTTACAAATATACAGTAACTATATGTATGAACATATGCAAGCCAGCAACTTAATGCCCGATGCTTTAATCTCCTCCATCTTAGATAGCCAGTTCTTGATTTGCTCATTCCTATCAAGCCAATACTCTGAAGAAATAAGCATGCTCTTTCCTCTGAAGGGTCTTCTGTTCCAGTTAGAGCATGTAGCATCTGCATCCATAAGTAAGTCCAGTCAAAAGAAAACCATCACGCTGTAGCAACCAACACTAGCTCATGGCATGGAATATCTTCTTGGGTTCTACACAACTCATTTCAAGCTATTCGTGGTTAAGTCCAAATGAGCATCAGTTTCACACTCAGGAGTCCACATTTTTTCCTGTATTCCAGACTGATCTGTCCCTTCACTTCGTCTTAGCCTCTACATGGGGCCAAGTCAACAATATGGTGTCTTCAAGTCTCCCTGCTTTTCAAAGCCAGTAACTCTGTTTTACTTATCTATGTATCTGTTCACGCTAGGTTAACAATGCCAAATGAACATGCCCAAAACACAACCAGTGTCTACAATGTTGCATACCTCTAACTCCACTCCAGTGGATCCAAGTGGTAACCAAGAGTGAACATATTCATCAGCTCTCTTTAACTTCAAATCCTGGAAAGGAGTTCTGTTGGGTATCAATCTTACCTTATCTCAAAGCTAAAATGCTTGTTCAGTCTTAAAAGATCTCTTTTTTCTCTCTCTTCCAAATGTACCTCACTTCAATCGGAAGTCAAAGAAAGGTCTATAAATTCTTTCAAATGCAAATTTCCTCAGAGTATTGGGTGGATCTTAATCCTCCCCTGGAATAAGCTTCATGCCTTGAGTTCTGCTGCTTTCAATAAACATTTCCCCAGGACATAACTTCTCATTTTAATACAACCACGTTAGCATTGGCCTCAGGGCTGACTTACATACTTTCAAGACTTATAATACCTGATATTCACTTATATCACTCCTCTTAACATTTTTTAATTTAACTTTAAATTTAAAAAAACTTAATTTTTCTTAATATTAGTATATGAACAACAGCAATAACAAAAAAAGAAACTACAATGCAGAAATATTTGTAAAGTTAAATCAACACTTTAAAAGATGAATGCTTAAAAAATTAAGTTTCAACTTCTTTTTCCACCATTAACTTATCTCATTCATATGCAGATGACCTTAAGCCAAAAGCAATTTAACTTTTACCTTCATTTGAGTAATTGTTCCTCCAGAAGCTGCTTGTAATAATCTACAAACTTGTGCATTTGCTTTATTCAATATCTCCTGGTTACAACAGCTTCTGTATCTTGATCATCTGCTTCCTGGAGTACTAGTTTTGTGACTATAGGTAGAAGAGATATTTCTGGTTGTTCCAATATGCTTTGTTTTTTGTTTGTTTGGTTGTTGTTTTTGTTTTGTTTTTTTCAGGTGGAGCCTGAGGTTAAGGGATGTGACTCTCTCCTCTAGGATTTTGTTCAGTTCTGATTTGAGCCATCTTAGCTCCTATACTTTTTCCTTGCATATGCTGGAGAAGAGATTGAGATTGTTAACAATTGCACTTAACAAGCTTGCTTGGATCCACAATCAAAACTTTTGCACCAGCAGTTAAGAAATCAAAAGATGAATTGCGCTTGGAAAATCTGTTATCAGGGACCTCTCAAGAGTTCTTACAAGCAACGATGTCAGTCTAGAGACCAAGGTGGCCTGATCCAGGCCATGATCTTTGCAATCATTTGCTACACGTCAGAGAGCTGGACAATTACAAAGAAGAAGAATCAATGCCTTTGAGTTGTGCTGGTGAAGAGAATTGATCATATCATGGACCACCAATAAAACAAATACGTCTGTCTTGGAGAGGGTGAAACCAAGTTCTCCTTGGGTAGGATTTGAAGTTCAGATACTTTAAGACACATGGCCAACAGGAACCAGTCTTTGGAGAAAGACATCATGTTTAGAAGGGTAGAGGGACAGTGTGGGAGAGAAAGACCTAGGATGAGATGGATTGATAGAGTAGCTGGGGTAATGGGTCAGGTGGGTCAGAGTCAGTGAAACTGGCTCAGGATAGAGTAGACTTCAGAAACACAGGGTTTCTAAGAATCACAGGCAACTGAATAGCACATAATAGTAAAAATATGCTGCCATTAATAATAGGAAAAATCAAGGAACTATAAGTTTAACATACAGGCCATGGTCTTCGCAATCACCTGTTATGCATCAGAGAGTTGGACAATGACCAAGGAGGATAGAAGGAGAATTGATGCCTTTGAGCTGTGGTGTTGGAGAAGAGTATTGAGAATACCATGGACTGCTAGGAAAACAAACAGATTTGTCCTGGAGAGGGTTAAACCGGGTGGCTCCTTGGAGGCAAGGATTCTGAGGCTCAGTCTAACATACTTTGGACATGTTGTGAGGAGAGACCGGTCCTTGGAGAGGGACATAATGCTTGGGAGGGTGGAGGGACAGCGCAGGAGAGGAAGGCCCTCTATGAGGTGGATTGATTCAGTGACTGGGATAATTGGGATGGGAGTGTCAGAGACAGAGCGATTGGCACAGGACAGAGCGGAGTTTAAGGCTGTTGTACATAGGGCCGCTATGAGTTCAAGGCGACTCGACGGCACACAACAACAATAAGTTTAACTCTAGTTATAACACCCTGTGCTTCTGCATGTATTCAGTGAACCATCTTCTCAAGAATTCAGTCCACTAATTTTATCTCCTGTAAGTGACTTTTGCCTTCAGTAACTGACTGCAACACATTAGCTGCATTAATCCATGTGCATTCATTAACCCTACCAGAGATCAAAGATTTTTTTCTCTTTTGTTTACCCGCTTTTCTCCAAATATATGTGTTACAGAGAATCTGGACCTTTGTAGGAAACCCCAAAACTCTGACACTATAACAAGTGTTGATTCAACATTGTCCCAAATGCTTGACTTGCTGTAGACTATCTGTTGAACACCAAGATGGGTGTGTAGCTCTCTTTAGCTAGCACTGAGATCCTTTAAGCTTATCTAATTCTCTAGTAGAATAGCCAGATGCAGCCTGGGTTTAGAAGAGGTTATGGCACTAGGGACATTATAGCCAATGTTAGATGGATTTTACTGAAATCAGAGAGTACCAGAAGAATGTCTATCTGTGCTTCATTGTCTATGCAAAGATATTTTATGGTGTGGATCAAAGTAAATTGTGGCTAACTTTAAGAATAAGAATTGTGGATCACATGATTTTGCAAAACATATACTTGGACCAGGAGGCAATCTTCAGAAAAGAGCAAGAAAAGATCATATGGTTCAAAAGAGGGAAGACTGTACACCAGGGATGTGTCCTATCCCCATACCCTTTTAATCTATATGTGGAATAGATCATCCAGCAGGGTAGACTTTATGAAGTAGAATGTGGCATCTGGATTGGAGGAAGACTCATCAAAAAACTGTTTTATGCAGATGACACAACCTTACAACCTTGCTAACTAAAACTGAGAAACACCTGAGACATTTTTTGCAAAAGTCAAGGACGGCAGACTTCAAAATAGACTGAAGCTCAATATTAAGAGGAAGGGGGAAAAAAGATTCTCATCCCTGGGCCAAATTGTAGCACTATGATAGGTGGAAAAGAGATTTAAATTGTTAACAGTCTCAACTTGCTTGTCTCCACATCAGCCAGGAAATCAAAAGGTGAATTGTACTGGGAAATGTCTGTTTAAAGACATCTAACCCAGGGCATGATCTTTGTAATACTTGCTACATGTCAAAGAGCTGAACAATAACTAAGGATGACAGAAAAAGAATTGATGCCTTTGATTTTTGGTACTGGAGAAAAGTATTGAACATACCATGACTGTTATGAGAACAAACAGATCTGTTATGGAGAGACAGAAACTGCACGGCTCCCTATAGGAAAGGATCTTGGATCTCTGTCTCACATTCTTTGGGCCTGTGTCCAGGAGGGGATCCGTCCTTAGAGAAGGACATATCATACTTGAAAGAGTGGGAGGACAGCACAAGAGAGGAAGATCCAGACTGAGAAGGATGATTGACTCAGGGACTGGGGTAATGGGAGTAGGAAGTTGGACACAATGAAATTGGTTCAAGATAGAGCAGGCTTCGGATCTGTTATACATAGAGGGAATTATGAATCACAAGCTACTGGACAGCACATAACAATAACAGCAAAAACAAGGGTGAGGCTTGTATTCCATCATAATCCTCTCTCCTTAATACAATCAATACACCAGTACAAATAGTTTATCTTTGTCTGAGAAGGCATTTTGAATGGCAAACTCCAGACACCCTGACCATTTAACAAGCTTAAGCAGGTTTAAAAGCCGGAGGATGTTGATAACAATAACAAAGAAGCAACAGAGAGTGAAACCCGAATCCATTTGGACCAGAGATTCCTACATCAGTCAGACCATGAGTTAGAGTACTGCAATAGCAGTACCATCAGCATCAGAAGCTGCAGCAGCAGTAATTGTTCTATACCATTGAGTCATCCACAACTTACAGCGACCCTACGTACAAAGCTCTGAACCCTGTCCTATTCTGAACCAGTCTCACTGACTCTGACATACCTAATCCCATTGCTCCAGTAACCATATCAACCCATCTCATCCAAGGTCTTCCTCTCCTGCGCTGTTCCTCCACCAGCAGAGGTGGTAAAAATCAGAGGCCTACAAAAGACATAACTGAACTGGAACTGCCACCTCTTTGATCCAGAGTGCTTGACCTTCACCTAAGCTGATTAGAAGATGGATAAAGGGGTAAGTCGATTCTGGAACTGGTAAAATTAAAATAATAATGAAACATTTCCCAGAGCCTTGAGTCTAAAAGCCAAATGACTTACACGCATGCCTGAAGAGATGACCTATCTTAAGAATTGTATCATGTTTCCAACCTTAAGTGCAACTTCTTAAATTCCTTAATAAACTGCATAATCTTGAGTTGTTTTTAGGTACTATTGAATCATGTACAACTGATAACAACCCTATGGGCAACATATCTGACCCTTGTTCTATCCTGTGCCATTCCCATTATCCCCTACACACTAAAGTCTGTTGTCAGTCATGTCAATCCATCGCACTGACTGTCTTCTCTCTTTCACTAATCCTCTACCTTTCCAAGTATGATGTCCCTCACCAAGGAATGGCCTCTCTCTCAGCAAGAAGAATTAGCACAATGACTGTGGCGATGAGCTCAAGTGTGTCAGGTATAATGAGAATGACTCAGGATAGATTAAGGTTCATATCTGTTGTTCATTGTTATGAGTTCATTGTTATGAGTTGTAATTGACTCGGTGGCACTTAACAACAACATGTCTCAAGTATGTAAGACAAAGCTTTGCCATCTTTTCCTCTAAGGATCACTAGTTGCACTTTCTTCAAGACTCATCTGTTTGCTATTTTGGTAGTTAATGGAATTTTCAATTCTCTTCTCCAACACTACAGCTAAAAGGCATTGTGTCTTTTTTATTATCCTTATTCATTGACCTGATCTTAGATGCATAGAATGTGATTGGAAAAACCTTCGTCTGAATCAGCACATCTTAGTATTTAAACTGACATCAGCGGTATTTAGTACTTTAAATAGATCCTTGATAGCAGTCTTTTCCAATGCTACCTGATCTCCTTCCTGCTGATATCAAGGGTGTTGCTTGTTTAATAAATAGGATCTGCAAAAGTTATATGATAATAGCAATGGAGCAGTGGACCCAAAACAAGAGTCCTGGGAAGTGCAGTTGGTGTCAACTTTGAGAAAGGAAGGTAAGGGAGTGTGGGGCCAATTTTGATCTCTCAGTTTTGTCGTTTAGCTGTTCTAGATGTTGACTTTTCCCATTTGTGGAGTCAGTGGAGATCATTGCTGCTTAGCTGCTTGTTGCACTGTCTTTATGCTTATGTGATCATAGGAGACCATTTTATCTTTCTAAATCTCATATACTTTATGCCAGATTGCACTAAGTGATCTTCAATATTTCCTTAATCTTTGTAGTTCTAGAGTTCTACTTCCTTTAGTGTTTTTTTTTCTATTATTTGATTCAAGGCTCTTTTATTTTCTCATGGATTTATAAAATATAGTGCCTTAGTTTATATTGGAAATTGGATCAAGAAATAAAGAAAGTGACTCTTCTTTTTAGGAACTATACATAAAAGCATAATCTGGACTGACAAGAGAACAAATAGATCTGTTGTAGAGAGGGTGTAACCTAGTTGCTAATTGGAGGCAAAGATTCAGTCCTCAGAACAAAGCAAAAACGCCTGAATGGCTCAAAATCAGAAAAGAAGTGCATCAGGGATGCATCCTATTTCCATACCTTTTCAGTCTGTATGTAGAAGTGATCACTCAGGAAATAGGGCTTTTTGAAAAGGAACATGGCATCAGGATTGGAGGAAGACTCATTAACATCTGCTTTATGCAGATGACACAACCTTGCTTATTGAAACTAATGTGGACCTGCAGCACTTGCTACAGAAGGACTGTTGTCTTCAATATGAATTGACATTCAACAGCAAAATGGCAAAGATACTCAACAGTGGGTCAATTGGCAGCAATATGATGGATAGAGGAGAAATTGAGGTTGTT
>NW_006399910.1:3888383-3890071 GCF_000299155.1 Elephantulus edwardii | reverse complement strand
TAGTTTTCTGTAATTATTTTGTTATGAGACCTTTGTCTGAGATGATATTACCAAGTCTTTTTTCCCCACTTAGTAGGTTCACTTTTCATCCTATTGGAAAAAGTTTTTGATAACCACAGAGATTTAATCTTTAGAAAATCACACTCATCAATTTTATCCTCTCCAGATTGAGCATTTCTGGTTATAATTGGCAGCCTGTTAATACCATAGACTAGGCCTTCTATTGATACGTTCAATTAATCTTCAATTAACACCCTTGGTATGAGCAGTCAGGAAATAAGGAGATGCATTGCAATGGGAAAATCTACGGTTAAGGACCTTTCCAAATTTTTGAGGAGTAGTGATGTCAGTTTGAGGACTGAGGTGCATCTGACTCAGGTCATGGTCTTTTCAATTACTAGCTATGTATCCAAGACCTGGACAATGAATAAGGATAACAGGAAAATAATTGATTCCTTTGAGCTGTGGTGGCAGAGAAGAGCATTCACTTTCCATGAACAGCCAAGAAAATGAATAGATATGTCTTGGCGAGAGTGTAGCCAGAGTACTCTTTGGAGGCAAGAATGATGAGGCTCCATCTAAGATACATTGGACATATTGTAAGGAGGTGCTACTCCTTGGAAAGGGAAATGATGTTGGGACGGGTGGAAGGTTGGTGAAGAAGACCCTCAACCAGGTAGATTGATAAGGTGACTACTTCCATGGCTCTTGTGTGTCAGGAAGTGTGAGCATGGCACAGGGCAGGAATAGTTTCAGATATTTTGTTCATAGGGTCGCTATGAATCTTTCTCGACAACAACAGGCCTTCTATGTGAATTTTATAGTTTGGGGCTTTACTCCCAGGTCTTTGATGCACCTTGAAGTTATGTATAGTGTGAGATGTAGATCCTATTTGAGCTTTCTACAGTTAGTTGTTCCATTTTGCAAGCTTCATTCTTTGAAGAAGTTATTTCCTCAATTGGTTACTTTTATTTCCTATTGAATATCAACTAACTATAGATAGATAGGTCCTTTTCTGGGTTCTTGACTCTGTTCCATGTATCTATGTGCCTACTGTTGTACCAGTACCATGGTGTTTTGATTATTATAGAGGTGTAATATAGGTTTTGAGATCAGGGAGTGCTATGCCTTCCATTTCTTTTTTGTTTTCCAGAAATGTTTTGCATATTTCAGGTATTTTTCCTCTGCAAATAAACTTGACAATTTCCTTTTCGATCTTCTTGAAAAATGAATTTGGTATCTGTATTGGAATTGTGTTGAATATGTGGATTGCTTTTGATAGGATTGTAATTTCCTCTATATTGAACCTTATCTATGAACAGTGAGTATTTTCACGATTTATTTAGGTCTTTAATTATTTTAACAGAAGTGTTTTGTAGTTTTCCTTGTATAGGTTACCACACTGGCTGTTATAAATTTAAAAAAATTATAAAAAACACTAATTTATTTAGGCTTTTTATTGTATTATGCATTTTTTTTAAATTATACTGGTTTCCATACAAAGTTCATAACGTTCATATATATTCTTTGTTGTTGTTGTTATTTAATGCCGTCGAGTTGTAAACGACTCATAGTGACCCTATGAATGAACAGCCTGAACACTGTTCGTACATAGAGTTTCCAGAGGCAAGCCATTTTGGAAGTGGATGCCGCTCCTGCTTCCAGGCTTGATTTAGTCGGGAAGCTCC
>NW_006399910.1:3880402-3888233 GCF_000299155.1 Elephantulus edwardii | reverse complement strand
GAGGGCCCTTTGGGCTTAAAGCCGCCTCCTGGTTCAAAACCTAGGCCCAGGCTGGCTAGCCTCACTCCAGGGACAGAGCAAACCTGCACGTCAAAATATATTCTTTAGTTACATTTATTCCCAAATATCTCAATTTGTGGTTGACTATTGTATATAGTATTACTTTCTTGGTTTCCTTTGCTGAGTATTCTTTGTACTGTAGAGAAATCTCATTGACTTTTGTATATAGCTGTGTATCCTGCCACCTTACTAAATTGATCCACTAGCTGTAACAGTTTTTGGTGGATTGTTGTTGTTGTTTTTTTGTTTGTTTTTGTTGAGTCGTTGAGGTTTTCTGTGTACACTACTATATCATCTGCATATAGTGACAGTATAACCATCTCTGTGCTCATCTAGATGCTTTTTATTTTCTTCATTCATTGTATTGCCATAGCAAGTACTTCCAATATATTATTGAATCTTGTTATTGTTGTACTGTGAGTCAAAACCAGCTCATAGCTAATCCTCCAACATGTATTCAGAAACAGTTAAATGCATGGGATTAAAATGCCCATTCTTTTTCTGTGGAGCAGCTGGCAGATAAGAACCACATACACTGGAGATTATAGCTTAAGCTCTTACCGCTAAGCCACCAGAAAATGGATTTCCTTGTCTGGTCCTTGTTTGCAAGGAAAATAGTTCCAGTCTTTCTTCATTGAGAATGATAATTGCTTTTGGGGTTTCATATGTAATTTTCACTGTTGTTGTTGTTATGTGCCGTCGAGTCTCTTGTGACTCATAACGACCCTATGTACAAACAGTCCTAAACTCTGCTCTGTCCTGTGCCAATAGCACTGTCTCTGATATTCCCATCCTGATTACCGCAGTCACTGAATCAATCCACTTCATAGAGTGCCTTCCCCTCCTGCACTGTCCCTCCACCCTACGAAGGATGATGTCCCTCTCCAAGGAAGAAATCCGTTTCTATTTTAATTTTGCTGAGGTTTTTTTTTTTTTTTTAATTAGAGAGGGGTGTTGGATTTTATCAAAGGAGGCAAGAATTCTGAGGCTCTATCTCACACACTTTCTGTATGTTGCTAAAAGGGACTGACCAGTCCTTGGAGAAGGACATCATGCTTGGAAGGGTGGAGGAACAGTGTAGGAGAAGATGACTGTGGATGATATAGATTGACACAGTAACCAGTGTAATAAGGATAGGTGTGTCAGAGACAGTGTGATTGGCTTAGAATAGGGCAGGGTTCAAAGCTATTGTACATATTGTCACTACATGGAACATAACAACAAAGACAACAATTCACCTAATATCATATTTCCCCAGCATTACTACGAATCAGAATTTTTTCATCAAAACTAAAAGCACTAGATTTTCCTG
Organism: Elephantulus edwardii; assembly: GCF_000299155.1. Classification (NCBI taxonomy): domain Eukaryota; kingdom Metazoa; phylum Chordata; class Mammalia; order Macroscelidea; family Macroscelididae; genus Elephantulus; species Elephantulus edwardii. The sequence continues at coordinate 3,886,861 of NW_006399910.1, read as the reverse complement.
TTGCTGTTAAGTGCTGTCCAGTCGTAGGTGACTCACAGTGACCCGATGAACGAAAGTGCTCAACACTTGTGTCACTTCCATCCTTTCTCCAGGTTCATAGGGTTTCCAGAGGCAAGGTATTATGGAAGTGGATGCCACTCCTACTTCCAAGCTTGTTTTAAACTGGGAGCTCCACCAAATACTGTCCACCATAGGTAACCATTATCACATTTAACACATTAGTGTCACAGTGTTCACTTTCACCAAAACCACAAGTTACCTCAGATCTATACCACCAAGAAGAATGCTTGACCAAAAACAATTAAAAACAGGCCTGAGCACCTGCAGCCCGAGGTCCCTACCATATTTTACCATTCTGGCACACCCAAATGCAAGACAGAAGAGGCCACATCCAGCTGACACTGAGACTCCCAAGATACTCGCTCTCATTGTGCAGGCCTGGCCAGACATTTCATTGTTTTTTGTTAGGAGATTTGTATTTGTTAGTTACAAATGGAACTGCAGTAGCTGTAATTTTAACTAGTATTGTAAGTGGTTATGTTAAGCAACCAGTATTAAGAATCAATAGTCTAGGAGGTGAAATAGGTACATATATAATTAACCACAATACAACACTGTCAATCATCACCAAGATAAAGTTGCATAAGAGAAGCATATATTATAAGGTCAGTATTTTTTTCTTTTCAACTTCAGCAGTTTAACAACATTTAGCTAACTATGGAATATCAAAGAATTTTATGTTATCACAAATGTATTAGTGATCATGGAAATGTCACTAAAAACAATTTAAGCTAGAAACTAGACACTTGGCATAGGCTTCTAGTCACCTACTTCTTCTTCACAGAATACTAGACAAATTGTTCCATTGAGATGAGTATGTCTGTGAAATAATATCTTTGCAGTTGGTAACATGCGAATGTAATCCGTAGGTGGTCCAAATAGTTAAGTGTTCAGCTACTAACCAAAGCTTTTTAACACTCATTCAATTGAAATTTAGGAGGATGAATTGGATGGCCTAACATTAAACTTTTCAGACATGTCATTGACATTCATTTGTTTCTGACAATTTCCTTATCTCTCCAATAAGAATATTCAAAGAAGGAAAAAGAGAGGAAATCCAATGGCATAATGGCTCTGTAAGTTAGAATCCAACCTGAGTTATTTTAAGAAATTTCTATTACACATTCAGTACTCTATGCTTTCGTGATGGAGACTTCTCTTTATCACCTAAAAGTACCAATTAATCATTTCAAGGCTAAGTTTTTCCAAGGCTTACTTAACCGGTAAATAAGTTTAAAAACAAGAGACTCTAGCAAATGAATCATTTCCTTATGAGAGCCATGTTGAGAAACCTAAAACTCAGAAGAATATTAGCAATTAAAATGCAAATGTTTCCTCTTAAATAGGCTAAAAGCTATTTCCTCATTGAGTCTAGAAAAATGAAATTTTGTCTAGTATAACAGAGCTCTTCAAAACAGGCATATCTGAGGGTGATTAAGATCACACTGGCAATATGCAAGGAGCTAAGAAGCATCAAAGAATAATGCAATTTGGTTCAGCATCATTTTTCTTTCATAGAAAAGAAGTGAACATTAAGCTGAATTGTTGTTTCTGAAAGTTTTCATGAAAATGTTATATTTTCATTTTAGCCTCATTTTATAAAACAGATCCATGAATCTAAATTGTAAATTATTAAGTGAGATAATTTTAATTGGAGATATTGGACGGCACTGATCATGGAAAAATAAAGAGAAAATACTGATTACTTTTGAAAATCAGGGTACATTTCCAATGGAATTTTAATTTGCCGTTAAGAGTAACATGGGTGACTTATAGTCTGGTTAAAACAACATTCAGGACTTACAATTATTAATATAATTATTGTTGTAAATCCATTACCACTGAGTTAATTCCAATGCCACTTACTCATAGGCATCAAGTCAGAACAACCTCATAGCTGACCATTTAGTGGGTTTTCGTAGACTATAGTTAGAATGGGAAGGGATTGCCTACCTTTCTCCCGAGGAAGCAGTAATAGATTTGAATGACAAGAGAGTTGTCATATTTGGGTGAGAAGCCCAATTCTCAATGTAAAGAAGCTTGCCAGTATATAGTTATTGTTGTTAGATACTGTCTAGTTGACTATGACTCATAAAAATCTTATGAAGAACATATTGGAACCATTCCCTATCCTATGCCTCCTTAGTCTGTAAATGGATATCTTTGTCCTATAGAACTTTAAAGAAGACCTTGACAGGAGATTTCACCAATGGCAAATGTCTTTTTATTTGTTGACAATTGCAACCATGATTATTGACTGTAAATCCAAGCAAAATTAAATAGCTGAAAACTTTAATCTCCCCTGTCACCACTACCTTTCAATATTTAGTGGAAGTACTGCTTGCTAGGGCAATACAACAAGAGAAGGAAATAAAAGTCATCCTGGTCGGCAAAGAGATGGGTAAACAATCGCTATGTGCAGATGACATGATATGGGAAAGCATTACGCTAAGTGAACTAATTCAGTCCCACAAGGATCAATATTGTCTAAAATCATTACTGTAGAATGAGTATAAGGATCCAAGAAGGGTGGAAGAGTTTGGAAGCAGAGAGATGAGGATGTGCAGGGGGCGGGGGGATTTAGCATGGGGTTGTACAATTTGTTGGGTGTGGGGATGAAGGAAATTGAAAGAATTTGTTCTTGAAACCAATGTACTCAAATTCTGTTAATAAATTAGTAGAAGGGGTAGGGGTGGGGAGAACCACCAGAAGAAGGAAAAATAGATAAAAGACTTGGAAAGGCTTTTTACAGAAGAAGTTATTTGGATGGCCAGCATGCACATGAAAAAGTATACCAATCTATTTCCTTGCATCTTCCTCTCTTTAATTGATTCTGTACATTTTTACATGTGATATCCTTTTCTAGGTACTTGTCATTTCTGAGAATATATTCAAAATATCTGAGAAAATGTCTCCCTGTGCTTGCTTCTAATGACATAATTCAAGACACACTTTGTTTATTTTTATATCTCTATTGTCTTCAGTTTTCTTTGTTATTGCAATTTAAGGGTAAGACAATTAAGTGTTACGGGATTCCCATCCCTCTCAATGTTAGCCATAAGTTATTATGATGTCCACAGTCAAATGCCTTTGCAAAATCAATAAAGCATAATCAAATATCTTTCCGCTAATATTTGCTTTCATCCAAGTCCATGTGACTTCTCTTCCATGGCCTCTTCTGAATCCAGATTGGATTTCTAGCAGTTCAGCAAAACTTTATGTGCATATCATAATATTATTGTTCTATTATTTTTTCTTTCTGTTAAATAAACTTTTTAAAAAATGAAAACAAATGGAGATGTCTTCCAGTCAGCTGATCAGATAATTTTTGTCAAAATTTCTTGATAAAGACTTGTGAACATTTTACCATTAGAATTTTTCAGTATCGCAACTGATAATTTCTTTTTTCATCAGTTCTTTCAGTTTGAAAAAATTTGAAGGTGTTCTTCCCTTTTTTCACTTTCTAACTTCAGCTCTCTGCACATTTTCTTACAATACAATGCTTTATCTTTTTTACCTGTCCTTTGAAATCCTTTGTTCATGTCTCTTATTTCATTATTTTACTCATCATTTTGGCTTCCCTACAATTAAGATTGGAAGTCCACTTACTAAATAACAAGAAATTTGGAAGCAGGAGTCGCATCCACTTCCTGAAAAACATGCCTCCTGAAACTCTATGAACTGATAAATATCAATGTTTGCAGAAAGCCTTCAGGCCTTTTGTTCATAAGGTCACTATGAGTCATGCTTGACTCAAAGGCAATCAACAACAATTAAGATTGTCTGATTAAAAAAATGTCCCATTCCAATCCATCTCAGCTTTCCAATGCTGAGTATGTCAATATTTATACATGTTATAGAATAGTATTGAACATACCATGGACTGCCAAGAGAACAACCAGCTCTGTCCTGAAGAAGGTGAAACCAACCTCCTCCTTGAAAGCATGGATTAGCATGGATTTTAAGACTCTGTCTCACATACAGTGGGGGTATAGCCAGGAGGGACCAGTCTTTGGAGAAGGATACCTTGGAAGTGTCAAGGAACTCTGGGTAATATGGATTGACCCAGTAACTGATGTAATGAGGGTAAGTTTTTCAGAGACATTGAAACTGGCTTACATAGAGTTCAGAACTATTGTGCATAGGATGGATCACTATGAGTTTTAGTCAACTCAAAAACACATAACAATAATAATAACATAATAACATAAATAATAACATAAAGCTGAAGCTCCTCTACAACATCAACATTTATCAAAGTTCATAGAGTTTCTGGAGGCATGATTTTTAGGAAGTGGATGCGACTCCTGCTTCCAAATTTCTTCCTTAACAATGTTTAATTTCTCTACATTGATAATTATCAAATTCCATGTTCAAATCACTAGTGTTTGTGTGCAATTATTCCTCCTGCTTCGTGTTTCCTAGCATGAGAGCTTAGCCTCTGATGCAATCTCAGCCGATCAAAGTGCATACTGTTCTTCACAGGGTTTTCAAAGACCTTTTATTTCAGAAATGGGTAACTAATCCTTCTTCCTGGGCTTTGTGACTCTGGATGCATAGCTTTAGAACAATATCTGACAGACAAGAATTTTACCCAAAATAGCAGAAGAAAGTCGCCACCTTGTTACACAATTCCTAACTTCAGTGTTGTTCTTACCTTCCCTCTTGAGCATGGGATGTAATGCATTCCCCATCACCTTTCTCCCACCTCCTCTCAACTAAGTCAATAAAATTTCTCAGGCCTTTAGTCCCTTCTGTCCACTCCTTGTTGCCCTACTTCCCAGTGATGTTGGTGGTTTGCACATGTCCAGGGAAGAGCAGGGACAGCACAGGCATAGACCCACAGGAAAGGACTGTGGGGGGCCCAAAGACCTCTCAGCCTGTGTCTAACATCAGTGTGTGCTGCAGAAGTCTAGTACTGAAGTCTTTAATATGGATCAAAATTCAACATCAAGACAGATTCTTACCACTGGAATAATTAGCAGCATGATGATAAGTGGAGAGGAGATTGCGATTGTTAACAATTTCAGCTTGATTTGTTTCACAATCAACACTTTTGGCACTGGGAGTTAGGAAATCAAAAGACAAATTGCACTGGCAGATTTGGCTGCCAGGGAGATATCCAGAGTATTAAAGAGCAATGATGTTAGTCTGAAGACAAAGGTACACCTGATCCAGGTCACAGTTTTTGCAATTGCTTACTATGCATCAGAGAGCTGGATAATGACCAAGGATGGCAGAAGAAAGATTGACGCCTTTGAGTTGTGGTATTGTGAGAAGAGTATTGAACATTCCAGGGATTGCAAAGAGAATTAAAAAAGTTTGTCTTAGAGTGGGTGAAACCTAGTTTAGAGGCAAGAATTTTGAAGCTCCCACTCACATACTTCAGGGATGTTGCCAGGGAGGACCAGTTTTTTTGGAAAGACATCATGCTTGGAAGGGTAGAGGGACAGAACAAAATAGGGATATCTGGGACGAGAAGGATATACACAATTACTGGGCTAATTGGGTGAGGGGTGTTGGAAACAGTGAGACAGGCTCAGGATGGGAAAGAGCTATTTTGCATATGGTCACTATGAGTAATATGCAACTTGACAGCAAATAACAACATTTAATACTTAAAGCACGTACTATATGGGTTATGTCTCAACCTAAAGAAGTAAATCCTCATAACTGGACCAATCTAAAATATGATGATACATGAATTTTTTTATATATCAGTTTTTATAAATTTTATACTAATTTACAAAATTTAAATACATAGTTTTCAAAACAGTCTTTCAAATTCCCTCATCACTCCACCCATCAAATTGTGCAACCCCATGCCCCCTGCACATCCTCATCCTTCTGCTTCCAAACTCTTCCACCCTTCTTGTTTCCTTATACTCATTCTACAGTAATGATTTTAAACAATATTGATCCTTGTGGGACTGAATTAGTTCACTCAGTGGAATGCTCGCCAGTCCCTCCCAAGATGGGTAATAATTTTAAAATTATTGTTCCTGCATGCTGCTTATTATTCCATTGTGTGAATGTACCATAAGTTCTCAATCCATTCGTTTGTGGTTGGACATTTGGGCTGTTTCGATGTTCTTGCAGTGTTGAATAATCCCGCCATGAACATGGTATATTCCAAGTAGCAGAATAGCTGGCTGATATGGAATTTCTATGTTCAGCTTTTTGAAGAAGTGTCAAACTGACTTTCAGAATGGTAGTACCATTTTACATTCCTATCAACAATGTATAAGAGTTCCTATCTCTCCAGATACTCTCCTACATGTATCACTTGCTGCCCTGTTAAACTTTGCTAATGTTACTGGAGTGAGATGGTATCTCATTGTGATTTTGATTTGCATCTCTCTTATTTACCAGTAATTTGGACCATTTCTTCATATGTCT
>NW_006399910.1:3878755-3879721 GCF_000299155.1 Elephantulus edwardii | reverse complement strand
GATAGCAAGACCACGCCCTGTATTAGATGCACCTTAGTCTCCAGAGAGACACCATTGCTCTTCAGTACTTTGGAGAGGTCCCTAACAGCAGACTTTCCCCTGGCAATGTCTTTTAATTTCCTGACTACTAGTGCCAAGAGTGTTGACTGTGGAGCCAAGCAAACTAAAGCTGTGAACAATCTCAATCTCTTTACCATCCATCCTGATGCTGCCAATTAGTCCAGTAGTGAGAATTTTTGTCTTTTTGGCATTGAGCCTCAGTCTATATTGGAGGCTGAAGTCCTTGACCCTCTGTAGCAAGTGCTTCAGGTCCTCCTCAGTTTCATCAAGCAGGGTTGTGTCATCTGCATAACACAGATCTTCCACCAATCCTGATGCCACAATTCTCCTCAGAGAGCCCAGCCTCCTGGATAATCTGCTCTGCATACAGGTTGAAAAGGTATGGAGACAGAACACATCCCTGGTGTACGCCCTTCCCAGTTTTGAACCATGCAGCGTTTCCTTGCTCTGTTCTGAAGACTGCCTCTTAGTCCAAGTATAGGTTTCGCATTAGCATGGTCAAGTGTTCTGGGATTCCCATTCTTATCAGCGTCAGCCACAGTTTGTTATAATCCACACAGTCAAATGCCTTTGCATAGTCAATTAAACACAGATATAAATTCCTCTGGCATTCCCTGCTTTCAGCTAAGATCCATCTAACATTAGCTACAATGTCCCTAGTCCCACAACCCCTTCTAAACCTAGCCTGGACTTCCGGCAGTTCTCTGCTGATGTGCTGTTCCAGTAGTTTTTGGATAGTCTTCAATAGAATCTTGCTTGCATGTGAAATCAATGATATTGTTCTATAGTTTCCACACTCTGTTGGGTCACCCTTCTTTGGAATGGAAACAAAAATTGATCTCTTCCAGTCAATTGGCCAAGTGGTTGTCCTACAGATTTATTGGCACCACTTGGTGAGCACATCCA
>NW_006399910.1:3869698-3872744 GCF_000299155.1 Elephantulus edwardii | reverse complement strand
TACTTGTTCTACAATCTTCTCAGTGATTTCTTTGTCACTCACATGTTCTGGAATTCTAATCACTTGTATGTTACTCCGTTTTGTGTCATTCCACATCATTCTAATGTTTTCTTGATTTTCTTTATGTCTTATCCCTTACTTCTCTTCAAGTGTGTTTCCAATAAGGCTCTTGTCTTCCAGCTCACTTTATCTCTGTTCCATTTCTTCAGTTCTACTTTTTGTCCTACTAGTGTGTTGGACACTTCTGCCATTTCAGTCTTAATATTCTGGATTTCATTTTCAGGCTTTTCTGTTATTTCTAGTACTCTGTGGCTGTAAGCTCTCTTTCTTGTAAAGATTTTTTTTTTTAATTTCTTGCATTTCTTTGTCAATTCTATCAATTTTTTTCTTCCATCTTTTGTATTTTCATCAATATCTGTTTAAGTTTCTCCTCAACCAAATATTTCTTCTGGATTGTTGTCTCTGAGGTATTTTATCTCTTATTGACTTCCATTGTTTCTTCCCTCATTTGCATCTTTTTCTGTAGGTAATCAACTATATATACATCAACATATTACTTCTGGTTTTCTCTCTCTGGGGTATTCATTGGGTCTATTTTTTTTAGGAGAAGGGTTATTTTATTTTATGCTGCTTTCCTGACACTATGGGAGTCTTTTCTTAGTAGATATTAGGCTGTTATAACTATTAAGTTATCCAGGATACTGCAATGTTTTGTGAAGCACATATATATTTTTGCTCCCTTTTTGGTCTGAGGCCTGCAAGCCCAAGAGCCAGACAGCAGTTTTTTCCCTGAAGTACCTGAATGAACTAGGAGGAAGCCTTTTGTTCCTTTCTGGAAGTGGCTTCTTGCCTCCATTGAGGTGCCCAAGACCTCCCTGTTGCTTGAGTTAAGGAGTCCTGCATGGTCAAGCCAGACAGCATGTTTTTCCTAAATAACTGTGGGAGCAGCATAGGCAGTGCCATCATGCTTCCTGCCATGTTGTCCTGCTCCTTCTTTTGCCCATTTTTTAGTTGTGTTATCAGTCTTTTCCTTGTGGAAGTCCTGGAGATTTTCTGTAAACTTTTTATATGATAATCTTGTCTGAAATGGTGTTGCCAAATGTTTTTTCCTGGTTAGTAGATTTTCTATTCACTCTGTTGTATTTTTTTTTTATGTACACAGGGATTTAATCTTTAAAAGATCACATTCATCAGTTTTATCCTCTCCATATTGTGCATATCTGGCTGTATTTGCCAGTCTCTTTATACCATAGACTAGGCAGTCTAAGTTTGATCCCACTTTGATTCAAAATCACTGGACAATAAGAGAGATGCAAATCAAAACCACAATGAGATACCATCTCAATCCAGTAGCAGTGGCAAAGTTTAATAAGACAGTAAGTAATAAATGTTGGAAAGGATGTGGTATGATAGGAACTTTTATACATTGTTGGTGTAAAATGGCAGAACCACTCTGGAAGGCAGTTTGGTATTTCCTCAAAAAGCTGAGCATAGAAATTTCATATAACCCAGCTATTCAACTTCTTGGAATAAATATACCCCAAGAAATGAGAACTGAGACACAAAGACTTGTTCACCAATGTTAATAGCAGTATTATTCACCATCACAAGAGAATGTATATGGCCCAGATGTCCAACTACAATGGAATGGATTGAGAAATTATGATACATTCATACAATGCATCATACAGGAGCAATGATTTTGTTAATTATTACCTATCTTGTGAGGGACTGGAGAACATTATGCTAAGGAAACTAACTCAGTCCCATAAGGACAAATACTGTATAAAACTATTAATGTAAAAAAGGGGTATGGGGGAAGCAGAAGGCTGAAGATGGGTGGAAATGGGAGAGCATTAATCATAGGGTTGCACAATTTGATGATTGGTGTGAAGGAAATGGGAACGATCGCTGTGAAAAACAATGTATATGAACTTTGTAAATGAATCAGTATAAAATAAAAGTTGAAACATAGATATGTATGGTCTCTACAGTAATTAATTCATGCACAGTATAGATTGAAATAGTACTACAGAACTAGGCATAGTCACAATAAGTTGGAGTTGCATTTCCCAAAAATAAACCCACATTAATTTTGTCCAGAGTCCTTTCTACTCTATATTGTAGATAGTTATATTACATAGAAACATTATAAGATAAGGATATACCAACGAGGCAACAAAATAAGTAATTGTCATAAAAATGTCAATTTTTGGCCACCCTCATGTAGGCAAGAGAACAACTTGATTGTTATATAGATATGTATGTACTACATATATCTCACTAATAAGTATTCACTTATTATAAGTCTATAAATTGATTTAATTAGTTTTTACTAAACAATAACATACTTTGGAACTTTAAATTAAAACAAGGTTTACCATGATGGGTTATATATAACCTGCACCTTCATATTTTGCCAGAAATGATGAATTTCCTTTAGGTAAATGGGTTAGTGATTCTTAGGTCATATCATTTTATTAGCATTATTTTAATTTTGATATTACTGACATATTTGTCTAACTCATGTTGTTGTTGTTGTTGTTGTTGATTGCCATTCAGTTTATAATGACTCATAGTGACCATATGAACAAAAGACTGGAAGACTTGCTATAATTTCTGAAAGTTCTTAGTTTCCTGAGGTATCTTGTTTAAGAAGTGGATGCCTCTCCTGCTTTGAAATGTCAAACTCTTACAATAGAAAATAAAACCATTTGATTGTGAAAATTTTATTGAATTTTGTTATATTTTGGATAAATAAAAATTACCATTTAGATGTGTTGTGAAACAGCCCAATACCAATAAGTAATAATATGCAAATGAGCAACTGAAAATATTATACTAAAGAAAAATTTTTAAGAATATGATTATTAGATATTTCTACATAATGTTTATATTTGACAAATGTAGTAATATCTCCCTGGGAAGGGTGTACACCAGGGATACATCCTATCTCCATACCTTTTCAACCTATATGCAGAACAGATTATCTGGGAGGCTGGACTCTATGAGGAGAAATGTGGGGTCAAGATTGGTGGACGATTTA
>NW_006399910.1:3866248-3869598 GCF_000299155.1 Elephantulus edwardii | reverse complement strand
ACACACACACACACACACAAATTTAAAAAAAAACAAAACAACAACAAAAAAACAACAAAACAACTCTTCTTTGAGAAGATGTTTGTTCCAGTCTGTAGGTTTTCTTTTTACCCTGTTGGAGAAAGTTTTTGATGCACACATGGATTTAATCTTTAGAAGGTCCCATGAACCAACTTCATCCTCTTCAGATTGTGCATTTCTGGTTGTATTTAGCAGTCTCTTTATACCTTGGACTAGTACTTCTAAGAATGATCCAAGTTCGTCTCTTTTGAATGTTATGGTTTTGGGCTTTAGGTCTCACCTTGAGTTGATTTTTGTGTATGGTGTGAGATGTGGATCTAGTTTCAGCATTCTGCAGATAGAAGTGCAGTTCTGCCAGCAATATTTGTTGAACACGTAGACATTTACCCGTTTGATAACTTTGATTTACTTAGCAAATATCAGTTGACCATAGATAACTGGGACTATTTCTGGGTTTTCAGTTCTGTTCCATTTTTCTATGTGCTTGTCATCATATCAGTTCCATACTGTTTTGGTGACTACTGCTGTGTAGTATAGGTTTGGACATCAGGGACTACTATACCTCCAACTTCATTATTGTTTCTGAGAAGTGTTTTGCTTATTTGGGGTCTCTTGCATCTGCAAATATATTTGATAATTTCCTTTTCAATCTCTTTGAAAAATGAATTTGGTATCTGGATTGGGATTACATTGAACATGATGGGAATGTCATTTTCACAATATTGAATCTTCCTATAAATGAACAGGCCACATTTTTCCATTTCTTTAGGTCTTTTATTGTGTCTTGCATAAATGCGCTATAGTTTTCTTTGTATAGGTCTTTTGTCTCTCGTTAGGTTCTCTCCCAAGTATCTCAGTTTGTGGTTGGCTGTTGTAAATTGTATTACTTTCTTGATTTTCTTCTGAGTTTCATTGTTACTGTAGAGAAATCCTATTGACTTTTGGATAATAATCTTATATCCTGTCACTCTACTAAACTGGCCTATTAACTCTAACAGGTTTTTTGTTGAGTCTTTGGGGTTTTCTGTGTACACTAGCATATCACCTACATATAGTGACAGTTTACCCATCTCTTTGCTGACCAGGAAGACTTTTATTTCCTTCTCTTGTTGTATTGCTATAGCAAGTAGCACTTCCAATACAATACTGAAAAGAAATTGTGACAGTGTGCAACCTTGTCTGGTCCCTATTTGAAGAAAAAAAGAATATTTTAGTCTTTCTACATTGAGAATGATATTGGCTCCTGGTTTTGCATATACACTTTTCATGATGTTGAAGAAATTCCCTTTTATTATAATTTTGCTAAGTGTCTTTTTAGGAAGGTTTGTTGGATTTTGTCAAATGCCTTTTCTGCATCAATTGCTAAGATCATATGGTTCTTGTTATTTACTTTGTTAGTAAAGTGAATTACATTGAGTGTTTTTCTTATGTTGAACCATCTTTGCATACCTGTTATGAATTCCACTTGGTCACAGTGAATTATTTTTTATATGCTTTTGGGTTTTTTATGCTAGCTGGGATTTTTTAAGGATTTTTGCATCTATATTCATGAGAGATACTGGTCTGTAGTTTTCCTTCTTCTTGCTACTATCTTTGCCTGGTTTGGGTATTAGGGTTATGCTTGCTTCATAGAATGAATCTGGAAGGGTTTTCTTTTTCAAGTTTTTGAAATAATTTAAGTAGAATGTGTGCTAAATTTTCTCTGAATGTTTGGTTGAATTCAGCTGTGAATGCATCTGGTCCAGGAAAAGTCTTTTTATGACCTTTTCAATTTCTTGTCTTGTGATGAGTCTGTTCAAATGTTCTGTATCTGTCCTAGTCAATCTGGGCAGGGGATGCATTTCAAGGAGTTTTTTCATTTCCTCCAGGTTTTCTAATTTTTCAGAGTATAGCTTTTCATAGTATTCTGATATTATCAATTTAATTTCTTGTGGTTCTGTTGTGATGTCACCTCTGTCATTTTTTTTTACCTCTGTCATTTCTTAATCAAGTTATCTGTCTTTTTTCTTTTCTTAAATTTGCCAGTGGTTTGTCAATTTTACTGAACCTTTCATAAAACCAGCTCCTAGACTTATTGAATGTTTCAACTGTTTTACTCTTTTTTATCTCACTGATTTCATCTCTTGTCCTTATAATTTATTTTCTTCTAGAGGTTGTAGGATTAGGTTGTGATCTTTTTCTATTTGATGAAGTTTTTGAGTTAGGTTATTGATTCTGTTTCTTTCTACCTATTTTATGTTTGTGCCTATTGCTATGAATTGCCCTCTGAGGACTACCTTAGCTGTATTCCAGAGGTTTTGGTAAATTGTATTTTCATTATCATTTGTCTCAAGGAAGTTTTATTTCAGTCTTTATTTCTTTTATAAACCAATCATGTTCTAGCAGAGAGTTATTTAGTTTCCACATGAATGGTTTTGTAAGCTTCACTCTTCTGTGGTTTATTTCTAATTTTATGGTATTGTGTTCTGAGAACAACTTTGAATTATTTAAATGTTTTTTAATTTGTTCAGGCTTCCTTTGTGGCTTAATATGTGATAGATTCTTGAGAATATACCATATGAACTTGAGAAGAAAATGAATTGTGTTTTAACCGGGTGCAGTATCCTGAATATATCCACAATATCATGTTGTCTGATTGCATAATTTAGATCTTCTGCATCTTTGTGGAATTTCTTTTTGGATGACCTAACCTTTGGTAATAGTGGGGTATTGAAATTTCCTACCCAATTCTGGTGCTATTTCTCTGTTCAATTCAGTTAACTGTTATTTTATATATTTGGTGCATAGATATTGACCAATGTTATATCTTTTTCCTTTATTATGGCTTTAATCAGTGTGTTATATCCTTCTTTATCTTTTATGGTAGTTTTCATTCTGAAATCTATTTTATCAGAAATTAGTTTTGCCACTCCTGCTTCTTTGAGGTTGCCATTTGTGTGATATGTTGTTGGTTTTTTTCCTCCCAGCCTTTGATTTTGAGTCTGTCTTTCTTTTCCTTTTTTAGATGTGTCACTTGTAGGCAACATAATGATGTGGGTTTTTTTGTTTTGTTTTGTTTGTTTGTTTGTTTGTTTTGTTTTGTCCATTATGTTACTCTTTTCCTCTTAATCGGTGTATTTAGTGCACTCACATTAAGTGTGATTATTGTCAGGTCAAGTTTTGCTTTTACCATTTGTCATGTTTCTTTTTGTTTTTTATGATTGCTATGGTCCATTCTTTATAGTAAAAAAAGTTATTTCTAGATCTATCTTGAAGTACAACTTCGTGAGTGACAGGATCATATCCATACGCTTACAAGGAAGTCCAGTAAATACCACTATCATTCAGAT
>NW_006399910.1:3853639-3858518 GCF_000299155.1 Elephantulus edwardii | reverse complement strand
GCAGGAGGGGAAGACCCTCTATGAGGTGGATTGATTCAGTGAGTGGGGTAATCGCGATGGGTGTGTCCAATGCGATTGGCACAGGATAGAGCAGGGTTTAGGGCTGTTTTACATAGGCTCGCTATGAGTCGCAAATGCCTCAACGGCACATTAGAACAAACAACAACATATTAATACAACAATAAGATTCACGGAGTGAATAACATCTAGTGACAACTCCTGTTCTCTGAAGAGGAAAACTAAATATATTCAGGGAAAATGTCAACTACATGCCCTTTCTTACTGTTCTTACACAGCAAATGCTAAGAAATAGATTTGACTAACAGAACGATTGTGTAGCCTTTATTGTACCTGTATAATAATCTAATGCCTATTCTAGTACTAGGAACCTCAATTTAAATTGGTCTCCCTATAATTTTCTAGATGCCACCATTTAACTTTGTTCCACTTTTCTTGGACCAAGAAAGACCAAAATAGAATAGAATATTTCTTCTGGCATAGCAGAGATTAATGAAAGCATGGAGTGAGAATTCGTTAGAACTGACTGTAGCTGGAAAAGGGCAAAATGGTACAGATGTTTGTCATCAAGGAAGATTCTTGATAAGTGGATACTGGTCTCGTAAATGTTTACATCTTTTTACTCTATCTACAGAAAGCATCATTCTAAATCCTTTTATACTGACATACTAAACCCTTTTGATATTAGGACACTGCATTTTCCTTTTAAGCTTTTGAAACCCTATTTCCATTTTCTTGCCATGAAATCTTTGCTAAGTATCTTATATTTTGTGGCAAAATGACCAATTAATGTTTTATCCAGTGTTTCATATCTTGTTTAATTTTTCAAAAGTCTGCTCTTTTAGATTTCTTATGTAAGGCAGTTCTTTTCCGTAGATGCTAGTAAGCAGTAATCAGTCAGAAAACAGCTCATTTGGTATGAATCTTTTGTGGTAATTTATTTCTTTATTTTAGTCTTCAAACATTAATAGATAAGTATTGAAGAATGTATAAGTCTATACATAATTATGAGTCACATAATTTCTCTTGAACAGAAGGCAAAATTAATACAGAAGACAATGACAAAGAAATGCAAATCCAGTATATGATTCTGAGAGCTTTATTTAAAAAAAATCTTATCTTTTAGGCACACTAAATACAAAGAGAAAAGAAGAATGAGTGATAATGCTTGTTGTCAAGAAAATGAGTAGCATATTTGTATGTTTTGACAACTCTCCAAAAGTAGCATTTTAGCGATACATTTCTTCAAAGAACAACAGCTGCCTTCAAAGTACTAAATATATTTCATAAAAATGTGTTTCTCCAAAGAACAACATCGTTTATTGACCATTTCTGTTACAGATGTTCTTGACCTCGTATCACTGCTGTTGCTAAGCAACATTGAGGTTGGAACTGACTCATAGCTACTCCTCTAGCAGATTTTCAGAGGCTATAAACCACAACAAAGGAGACTGTTAGTCTTTCTCCCTCAGATAAGCTGGTGGTTTCTAACCAGTAGCATATGAGTTGGCAGTGTAAGTTCTTAAGCATTAGGCCACCATTGCTCCCTAGGCCAATTGAAACCATTAAAAGTTTTGTAAATTATTTCAACTACTTAAATGTCCTTTAAAAAAATCATTTACCTGTGAAAACACTTTATTCATTAACTAAATTATTTTAATGTCTTTGGAATGATATTGGTATGATAATGCAGGTTAGACGTTACAAGATTATCACTTTTCATATTCACTTTTGAATATCACAAATATCAGAGTGTAATGCAAGAGGCTCCTTAGATATTGTTTCCTCTAGTGTCCTATTGTCAAGAAGCTATGCTACAATCCTGAAGGCACACTGTGTAAGGTCACCAGCTGCTCTGTAGAAGAAGGTTGACAATCTCCTCCTATGTGATTAACTGCCTCTGAAAACCCACCACAAAGTCAGCTAATGTTCGGTTCTGACTCTACAGTATATAACAACAATCTAGGTACCTAATAAATTTTAATGTCATACTTCTTGTTATTGATTTGCTTAAAATAACCCATATGCATTATTTAACATATCATCATATATATTGTATTTTACATAATTATTACTATTGATCTATAACTGTTTTTCCCCATTCTGTTCAGTTCCTCATGGGATCTTTCCTACTCCTTCACCATCACAATCCACTAACCACTAATCACTATAATAGTGATTGTCACACCTTCTTCTTCTTCCCTCCTCTTGCTTTTCTCTTTGCCTTGTGAACATTTAAACATATCTTGCTTGCTTATTTATTTATTTATTTATTTATTTATTTATTCAGAATAACTCTCTCAGGCAGTATGTGTTCTTGTGTGACAATGTCAGGCAGCCTACTACTTTTTAGTTTCTCCTTTGTGATATAGTACATTAGGAAATTATTATTCTATAGTGCTACATTTCCATTGTGTGGATGTACCACAGTTTCTCAATCCATTCATTTGTTGAAGGGCATTTGGGCTATTTTTATTTTCTTACTATTGTCAATAACACTGTCATGAACACAGGTGTATATGTCTGTTCAAGTCTCAGTTCTGATTTCTTTGTGTTATACCCCTAACAATGGAATAGCTGAGTCATGTGGAATTTCTGTGTTCAGAATTTTAAGAAAACTCCAAACTGCTTTCCGTAGCAGCTGTACCATTTTACAATCCCACCAGCCATAAAAAAGAGTTCCAATTTTTCCAAATTCTCTCCCACATTTGCTATCTGCTGGGTTGTTAAATTTTGTTATGGCTATTGGGATGAGATGGCATCTCACTGTTGCTTTAACTTGCATCTTTCTGATTGCTAGTGACACATAGATCAATGGAGTAGAATCAGCAACCCAGAAATCAACCCATCTAACTGTGATCAACAGGCATTTTGCCAAGAATGTTAACCTATTAAATGGGAAAATGACAGCCTCTTGAAAACAAATGGTGCTGGCAAAACTGAAGTTATTTGCAGAAAACGGAAAGATAATCCACATCTCACACAATACACAAAAATCAACTCAAAGTGAATCAGAAAACTAGATGTAAATCTCAAAATTGTAAAAATGGTAAGAGACAAAATGGGCATAATAAACTTGCAAGCATAGCAAACAATTTACAACCAGGGGAGGATATTAGCAATGAATGGGACCTTTTTAACATTACATCCCTGTGTGAATCAAAAATCTTCTCCAATAGAGTGGAAAGAAAGCCCACAGACTGTGAGGGGAATAAAGACCAAATAATACAAAACCAAGCAAAAAATATTTAGCAATGACATTTCAAACAAAGGTTTTATAACAAAAGTTTGCTGAGTACTACAAGGTCTCCAAGAAAAAAGATTGGTAATCCAACCACAACATGGGCAAAATATACAAAAATAATATTCATGAAAGGAAGACAGTCAGATAGTTAACAAATTCATGAATACATGCTCATGTCATTCTTAAAGGTAAAATTCCTATTCACTTCTCTAGATAGGTTCTTTGTAACTATCAAACAAAGTCTTGTTTATCCACCACATCCATTTCCTAAACAACATTCCTCTGGAAACTCTATGAACGTTGATAAACGTTGATAGTTATATAAAAACTTGAGGCGTTTTCTTCATAGGGTCACTGTGAGTCATGCTCGACTTGATGGTAATCAACAAAAACAACTATTAACTATATTTTTGTTGCTAGGTACCATGGAATAGTTTCCAAATTATAGTAACCCTATGTACAACAGAAAAAAACCACTGAATGGTCCTGCTGCCACCTCTCACAATGGCTTTTATGGGGATTCACAAGGTAAGAGAGGGAAATTTCTAGCTACTAACCAGTTACAATTATGTCAGCGTTGATAAATGGCAACTCTACATGTGCCAGAGTAGAGCTTTACTCCCTAGGGCTTTTCAATGGCTGAATTTTCTAAAGTTGATATCTGGGTCTTTCTTCAAGGGGTCTCTGGGAGACTCAAATGCTCAACTTTCACATTAGTAGTAGGTTTGTAATTTATTTCATCTGAGGTCTTCCTTCTAACCACTAGGTAACAAACGGACAGTCATTAACCATGTGCTGGAGGGTCAGCATCAGCACAATGCATAGCAACTCTATGAACAACAGATCTGAACCCAGTCGTATCCTGTGATATCCTTACATCCCTTGACTCACTAGAGCCCACTATATCAACCCACCTGGTCAAAGGTCTTTCTCTCCTTCACCTACCATCCATTTTCCCAACCACTGTGCCCCTTTCCAAGGAACAGCCTCTCTTAACAACATGCCCAAAGCATATGAGGCAAAACCTCATCATCTTTGCCTCCATCTTTGCCTCTAGCTTCACCCTTTCCAAGATTTATGTGTTTATTCTTTCAGCTGTCAATGGAATGCTCAGCAACTTCACCAACACAGCTCAAAGGCATCAATTCTTCTTCTGTCATCTTTATTTATTATTTAGCGCTCCAATGCATCACAAGTGACAGGAGGGATCACAGCCTGAATCAGATATACCTTAGTCCTCAACTTTGAAGTTAGTAGTGATATTTCAAACCACATCAGGTAACTACACAATAATGCTTTCCTATTTTTTGCAGTTTAGTCATTAGAAAAGTAGTCCAATATGATGTATTATTTCAATATTATGCTATTTCTGTCAACTAGTATTTGTTGGCAATGGAACTGAAGGAACTAGTTTTTCCTTTTTATCATCATGCTCATATCAAATAAATATTAAAAGAACTGTTGTGTTTGCCAATATCTGGGTATTTGAATATTGAAATAAAAAGGATTTTGAATTTTTTTATTTCTAAAGTAAGAGCTCTCTTCCATATGATTAACTAGAGAGGGACATTATTCCTTCGCATCAGATTTACCCAAAATGTATAAGCCTGCTTCTTT
>NW_006399910.1:3850337-3851859 GCF_000299155.1 Elephantulus edwardii | reverse complement strand
AAGCCACAATAAACATGGGTGTGCATCTCAGGACTCATCAGGACTCTCTCTTCACCACCATTACCAGGGACTCACTGCCAGGCTTTCAATTTTAATGGGGTCTTTCTCCAGTCTTCCTGCCACAAATCTTGCTTGTCTCAAGTCTTGTTGCTCTTTGTGGGAAGTACTCTCTCTTATCCTAGTCCCGTAGCTGTTGATAATTTTCATGACCAAGCTGATCTGTAAGACCAGGTGTCTGCATTCAAGGTAGCTGGAGACCAGAGGAGGCTAATGATAATGGCTTGGGGGGGGGGGGAAGCGCCAAGTTTTAGCCTAACATCACACCTTAAAGCCATCTATATTCATGCATTTGTAAGCCAACTGCTTCACTCTAATGTATTAATCCACCCATTTTGTTGTTGTTGTTATTGTTGTTTACCAAAGTGTCTGAACCAAACCATCGCTAACTCTCCAGTGGGTTTTCAGAGGAAGTTAATTGCATAGGAGGAGATTGTCAATCTTTCTTCAGCAGAAAATCTTCTGTCCTTGAACCATATGCCTTAGGGATTGGAGAGTTTAAAACAAGTGCTCTGAGCAAACAAGCATGTATTTTTCTTGAAAAAAATTTTCTACTATAGTTGAAACTTTGAGAATCCATATCTATAAACAAGGATCCGGTCCAGAGCAAACCATCTGATAACAAAAATTGACATTTGCTTACAGAATGAGACATATTCTCTTCATTTGATTGGATTCTAGTCATATGTGGGGAGGTCCAAATGGACATCAGCTGCAAAGTGAAGAGTCTACACTTCTTCCTGTGTTTCAGACCAGCTGGACATTTCACTCAACCTTAGCCTTGCATGGGCTAAGTCAACACATCCGAAATCCTCAGGACTCCTTGCTCCACACACAATCAACCCTTCTTTATTTATCCATTCATCATGCTAGATAGACAGTTCTAATGGAACATTTCCAAACTCAGCCTGTCATTTTACTGCTGCATGTCTCCCATGTCCAACTCATCAACTGGACCCAGGTGATCACGGTGAATTGAGCATACTAATCAGCTTACTTTACATCGAGTCCTGGCCTCTGATGGGTATCAGCTTTACCTTGCCTCAGTTTATTTACAAAGTCTCTTTTTTCCCACTTGTCTTCTTGCAATTGTAACTCTCTTCAGAGTACTGAATATGGGTTAATCATTCACACTCTGTACCAAATTCAATTATTTACTAGAAGCGTTCTTTCAGGGCAAATTTTCTTTTGTTGATATCCAATTAAAATTCAACTGGTTTACATTTTCCCCTATAAATAAAAATATAAGTATTCATTGACATTACTTCATGAACACCCATCTAGTATAAAATACTTTCCACAATCTACAATATATATCTCAATATAATAAAATCCAGTATAGTTAATGAAAACCTTAATAATTTTCCATAGCGACCCTATGTACAACAGCCCTAAACTCCGCTCTGTCCTGTGCCAATCGCACTGTCTCTGACACTCCCATCCCAATTATCCCAGTCACTGAATC
>NW_006399910.1:3848799-3849842 GCF_000299155.1 Elephantulus edwardii | reverse complement strand
GCAGGAGAGGAAGGCCCTCTATGAGGTGGATTGATTCAGTGACTGGGATAATTGGGATGGGAGAGTAGGAGACAATGCGATTGGCACAGGACAGAGTGGAGTTTAGGGCTGTTGTACATAGGGTCGTTATGAGTCACAGGCGACTCGACGGCACATAACAACAACAACAATAAGAGTGATCCATAACAAGAGAAAATTAAATAAGCCAATTGCAAAATGGACACAGGATATGAACAGACACTTCACCAAAGAAGACATTCAGATGGCCAATGAACTCATGAAGAATGGCTCAAAATCCCTAACTCTAAGAGTGATGCAAATCAAAACAACTATATCATCTCACCCCAGTCAGAATAGCAAATTTCAACACAGCAGCAAACGAGAAATGCTGGCAAGGTTGCGGAGAAACTAGGACCCATATTCACTGTTGGTGGAAGTGCATAATGGTGCAACCACTATGGTGTTGTGTGGTGCTTTCTCAAAAGTTTGAAATAAAAATACCCTTTGATTCAGCAATTTGACTACTGGGAATATACCCTAAAGAAACTAGAACTGCCACTCAAACAGATATATGAACATCCATGTTTATTTCTGCTTTGTTCACAATAGCAAAGAGTTTAAAACAACTCAAGTGCCTGTCAACAAAGAATGGATAGAGAAGATAGGGTATATTCACACAATGAAATACTATGCTTCATTGAAAAGCAAAGAATTTATGAAATATTATAGAAAATGGGTGAGCCTGGAGGACATTATGCTGAATGAAATATTCCAGTCACAAAAGGACAAATACTGCATAGTGCCACTGTTGTAAAATGGGATTGACATCAGAGTTGGAACCCTAAGAAAAGAGGGGATAAATAATGTATACTGCATTGAAACAGAGTAGGGAGAGAACTCTCTAAAAGAAATCATAAGAGTCCAGAATGAAGGTTGCAGAGTGGAGTATCCTTGGGGTGAGTGTGGGGATGTGTGGGATGGGGGAGGGGATTGTGTACAAATGAAGGAGTTTGTCTTTTGCTTTTCTTTTTTTATATTAAATT
>NW_006399910.1:3845052-3847002 GCF_000299155.1 Elephantulus edwardii | reverse complement strand
TGTTTGGTGGAGCTCCTAGTTTAAGACAGGTATGAAAGCAGGAATAGCATCCACTTCGTAAACAACATACCTCTGGAAACACTATGAACTTTGAGAAACAACGATAGTTAGGGTTGTTATGAATTGTGCTTGACTTGATGACAATCAACAACGACAACATTTTTTAAAAAGGAAAAAAGTTGTGAACAACTTTCACAATATATAAATTAGAGAAATATAACAAATGATAATTGTGCTTTCTTAATTGCAACAGCATTTCTTCCTCTAGAGTAACTGATTAAAATAGACATGAGAAAGAATACACTCAAAAGTGAAGATCCAATCTTTAAAACCTAAAATGAAGGTCATATACTACCACATTTACCTTATACTATTGATCATACAGAACAATAATTTTTCAAAGGGAAAGAAAGTTATTCTAAGTTACAGAAATAAAAGATAATAATTATTTGGGACCATTTTGGTAATTAGTTACTATATTTAAAATAACACTTAGGCTAAATGCAAATAAAAGCACTGTTTCTTTATTGAAGTAGTATTGCTACAAAATCAGAACACAACAAACAAAAATAAGCAATCAACATTAATCTCAGCCACATAAAATTGTATGTTAATAATTTAATTAAAAACTCTGCACTATATAAATGAAATGCATCTTTAAAATTATCTTCTTTATTATATGGAAATATGAACATTTGTCATAATAAACTTACTGTATGTTGATCTACAGCTAATAAGGACAACATAAAGCTCAAGATATTTTCTTCAAATTAGACAAATACTTTTGTGTAAGTATTGTTCTTGTTGTTGTTAGGTGCTGATGAGCCCAGTATGACTCAGAGCCTCCCTATGAACAATAGATTTTAACTCTGCTGTACGCTGTGTAATCCTCATCATTTATTATATATCTTGAACCTATTGCTGTAGTCACTGTCTCAATCTATCTTCTTGAAGGTCTTCCTCTCTTTCACTGACCATCTATAATTTTTAGCATGATGGCTCTTTCCAGAGTATAGCCTCTCCTAGCAATGTACCAAATGTATATGAGATGAAGTCTCACCATTCTTTCCTCTTCATTCAAACATGTCAGTTGGTATGCCATTGATTCCTGGGCTCTTATTTTTTGCCAGTGTCTTCAATGCAGCTTGGATTCTACCATATGCTACTTCCTGAAGTACTTCAGTATTAATCAATCCTTTTTGGTACACCTACTCTGTACTCCCTTACAAAATGTTTTAAATATATATTTTGTATAGTCATTTTTTATTACTTGTCTTTAGTATTTCTGTGTGAGGAAAATTTTTCATTGACATGTATTATCAAAGAACACAAAACACCCTTAAAAATTGTAATAACAAATATGAATAAATTATTATAAAAATTTCATAATTTAAGAATGATTTTCAATGAAGGTGATTTTAATAGCACCTATCTTTAAAAATATTTCACCTGAGCAGTTACAACTCATTAAACCACATTTGTGTCACAGTAAGTCTATTTTCTATGGACTTTTAATTGACCAGGGTTTTTTTTTAATATATCACCAGATTTTTTAAATAAGCAATGTTAATTATTTTCATTACACACATTACTAATTTGGTAGAACATTTTTAGTTTTATCTTCCATCAGGAAAAGATCCATACATAGAAAGAATACTAGTAAAATATGTTTATTTAAATATAGGATAATTTTAATGCTACTTTTGTAAGGTAAATATCAATTTTAAAATGCAAAATCACTACTGAAAAAATACTGAAAATTAGATACAAGAAAAGAGTACTGTACCTACATTTTGGATAAGAGTACAGAATAAGTATTGTTGTTGTTGTTGTTATGTGCCGTCAAGTCATTTGCGACTCAGAGCAACTCTATGCACAACAGCCCTAAACCCTGCTCTATCCTGCGCCAACCGCACCGCCTCTGACACACCCATCCCGATTACCCCAGTC
>NW_006399910.1:3835967-3843188 GCF_000299155.1 Elephantulus edwardii | reverse complement strand
CTCTTCCTGGATGATACCTTTGACATCCTCCCACAACTCATCTGGTCTTCCCTCATTAGTGTTCAATGCCTCAAACCTGTTCTTGAGATGATCCTGAAATTCAGGTGGTATGAAATCAAAGTCATATTTTGGCTCCTATGGACTTGGTTTAATTTTCCTCAGCTTCAGCTAGCTCATTTAAAATTACATTAAAATATTTTGTGATCTTGTCAACATGGCTGCAAGAGCAAATCTCTGTTATGGTGACTGTTGTGTGTCATTGAGTCAGAACCAACCCATAGCTGATGCTTCTGCAAGTTTCAGAGGCAGTTAATTGGATGGGAAGAGATTGCCTATCTTTCTCCCACAGAGCAGCAGGTTGCTTTTCTCCAATGATGAGAAAGTTTCAGCACTGGAAATTATTATTTGATAATGTAGCACTGGTGGCCTAGTAGTAAGAAACTACACTGCAATCCTGAAGACACATCGTTTAAATCCACCACCTGCTCTGCGGTAGAGGGATAAGCATTCTCCTTGCATGCAATTAATTGCATCTGAAAGTTCACTCGAGGGTCAGCTGTGGGTTGTTTTTGACTTGATGGTACAACGTAATGTCTGTTTTCTGTTGTATTAGCTTTTTTGGGAATGAGTTAAAATATGAATCTCTTCCTGTCAGTTGGCCAATATTCTTCAAAATATTTTAGCATAGAGTGATGAACCATGTTGTTATGTGCTGTCGAGTCGCCTGCAACTCATAGCGACCCTATGTACAACAGCCCTAAACTCCGCTCTGTCCTGTGCCAATCGCACTGTCTCTGACACTCCCATCCCAATTATCCCAGTCACTGAATCAACCCACCTCATAGAGGGCCTTCCTCTCCTGCGCTGTCCCTCCACCCTCCCAAGCATGACTGGTCTCTCCTCACAACATGTCCAAAGTATGTTAGATGGAGCCTCAGAATTGTTGCCTCCAAGGAGCCACCCAGTTTAACCCTTTCCAGGATGAATCTGTTTGTTTTCCTAGCAGTCCATGGTATTCTCAATACTCTTCTCCAGCACCACAGCTCAAAGGCATCAATTCTCGTTCTATCCTCCTTGGTCATTGTCTAACTCTCTGATGCATAATAGGTGATTGCGAAGACCATGGCCTGTATCAGACCCACCTTAGTCTCCAAAGACATACCATTGCTCTTCAGCACTTTGGAGGGGTCCCTAACAGCAGACTTTCCCATGGCAATGCACCTTTTAATTTCCTGGCTGCTGGTGCCAAGACTGTTGACTATGGAGCCAAGCAAACTAGAGCTGTGTACAATCTCAATCTCTTCATCAACCATCCTGATGCTGCCAATTGGTCCAGTGGTGAGAATCTTTGTCTTCTTGACATTGAGCCTCAATCCATATTGTAGGCTGCAGTCCTTGACACTCTGCAGCAGGTGCTTCAGGTCCTCTTCAGTTTCAGCAAGCAGGGTTGTGTCATCTGCATAACGCAGATTGTTGATAAATCGTCCACCAATCTTGACCCCACATTTCTCCTCAAAGAGCCCAGCCTCCCGGATAATCTGTTCTGCATATAGGTTGAAAAGGTATGGAGATAGGATGCATCCCTGTCTCAATTGGTATTCTTCACATTTCTGGGGCTTTAATTTTTGCCAATACTTTCAATGCAACTTCAAAAGAAAATGGAAGGAATATAAAGTTATTTTATCAAAAATAACTGGTCAGCACAAAAACATTTCAGTAATACCTATGATCAAGACCTAAAAAGGTAATGAAGGAAGGTGGTCAAGCTGAACTGAAGGCATTGTCCAAGATTAAGGGCTAAATAATTAACGGAATGTCAATTGGCATGTTACAACAAACAGATGCAGACTTGGATGTGCTTACTAACATATGACAACAAATTTGTAAGGCATATACCTGGTCAACTGATTAGACATTCACAGAGATTTACATTTGTTTTCATTCCTAAAAAAGTTGATGCAACAAAATGTGGAAGTTTCTGAACAATATAACTAATATTACAATTATGTTAAATTTTCCCCAAGACTGTTAAAAGATGAATAGGACAGAATATTGCCAGAAACACAAGTCAGATTCAGAAGAAGTGATGGCATAGGGCTATCATTGCTTATGTCAGATAGATTTTGGCTGAAAGCAGAGTATACCAGGTATATTCATATTTATGGTTTATTGACTATGCATAGGTATATAATTGTGGGTAGTCTAATAAATTATGGCTAACATAAGTCAAATTCTGGAATACTTGATTGTTCTTATGTGGAACCCAAGCATAGAACAATAAGCAGTTGTCTGAACAGAGTAATGGAGTAGTGCATGGCTTAAAATCAGGAAGGTGTGTGTCGGAATTGCATCCTTTTGTCATACAACCGTATGCAGAGATTAAAATCAGAAATATCTACATCAGAGTTATATGTTTTCACCATATCTATACAAGCTGTATATAAAGAAAATAATATGAAACACTAGAATATTGAAGGGCAATGTGGCATCAAGTTTGGAGGAAGATTAATCAACAATCTGGGACATGTAAATGTCAAGTCTTGTTTTCTTTTTTTAAATTATTATTATTTGTGTCCGTGTACCGTCAAATCAGATCTGACTGGTACAGGAGGAGTTTGTCCCTCCTTTCCCGGAAGAGCATCTGGTGGATTCGAACCATGCGCCTCTGGGATTGCAGTGCAGCTTCTTACCACTAGGCCACCAGAGCTCCCCTAAGTCTTGTTTTCTGAAAGTGAAGACTTTTGGAGCACTTCCTGCAGAAGATCAAAAACTACATTCTATATGGATTACATCTGAGCATCAAGAAAACAAAAATCATCACTATTGTACCAATTGGCAACATTTTGATAAATGGAGAAAACATTGAGATTATCAATTATTTCATTTTATTTGTGTCTACAATCAACACCTAGTTAACAATAGTCAAAAAATCAAAACACACATTGCTTTGGGAATTTTTAACATAAATGATGTCAGTTAAAAACTAAGGAACCAAGACATTATATTTTCCATTATTTTCTACGCTTGTGAAAGTTGAACAATGAATTAGAGTGACAGAGGACTGATGCCTTTGAATTGTGCTATTGGGGATCAATACTAAATATCCTGGGGACTGACAAAAAAGCAAACAAATATGTCTTGGAGGAAGTGCAACCACAGGTTTTCTTGGATGTAAATATGGTGTAACTTTGTCCCATACACTTTGTGTATGTTGCAAAGAAGGTCTAATACTTGGAAAAGGACATCATGCTGAGAAAGGTTAGAGAGGAAGACTCCAAACAAGATGATCATTAGAAGATGTCTTGATACAGTGACTAATAACAATGGGCTGGAATATATCAGAGATAGTGAGGATGGTGTCGGATGGGACAATGTTTAGATTTGTTGTTCATAGAATCACAGTGATAAATGGGCAAGAAATGGTAGCTAACAACTGTAAATATTTATTATTTTTTTCCTACTAATTGATTTGTTCTTTTAAAAATTACAAACTCAACTATTTGAAATGGTTTCTCCTCATATAAACTTAATAGTGCTTCAATTTTAAATACTCATTTGTTGTTGTTGTTGTTGTTGTTGATTTGTGCCATCAAGTTGTCTGCAACTCATAGCGACCCATAACTCATTAACCCTGCAACCTGCCCTATCCTGAGCCAATCTCACTGTCTCAACAGACCTAATATATTATCTATAACCACTGAGCCAATCTACCTCATCCTGGGTTTTCCTTTCCTGTGCTGTCTCTCCAACATTCCAAGCATGATGTTCCTCTCCAAGGAGCGGTCCTTTATGGTTATGTGCACAAAGGATGTGAGATGGAGCTTCAAAATCCTTGCCTCCAGGGAGCAGCCTGGTTTCACCCTCTCTAGGACAGACCTGTTTGTTCTCCTGACAGTCCATAATATGTTCAACACTCTTCTCCAACACCACAACTCAAAGGCATCAATCCTTCTTCTATTGTCCTTAGTTTTTTGTCCAGTTCTCTAATGCATATGAAATAATTGTGAAGACTATGTATGGCCTGCATCAGGAAAACCTTAACCTCCAGCCTGACATTGTTGCTCTTCAGTACTCTAGGAAGGTCCCTGATAGCACACCTTCCCAATACAATTTGTCTTTTGGTTTCATGACTACTGGTCCCAAGAGTGTTAATTGTGAAACCCAACAAGCTGAAGTTATCAACAATCCCAAGCTCTTCTCTGTCCATTATGAAACTGTCAACTGGTACACTGGTGAGAATCTTTGTTTTCTTGGTGTTAAGCTGTGATCCTTGACCTTCTGCAGCCAATGCCTCATATCCTCTTCAGTTTCAGCAAGCAAGGTTGTGTTATCTCCATAATGCAGGCTGTTGATGAATCTTTCTCCAATTGTGTGGTCACATTAATCCAAATAAAGTCCAGCATCTTGAATGATCTGTTCTGCATATAGATTGAAAAGGTCTGGAGATAGGGGCATTCCTGACACATAGATTTCCTGATCTGATCCTGAACCATACAGTGTTTCCCTGCTCTATTATTGCTTCCTGGTCCAAGCACGTATTTTGCAGGAGTGCAATTACGTGTTCTGGGATTCCCATTCATCTCAAGGTGAGCCACAATTTGTGTGGTTTCCACAGTCAAATCAATGCAAATTTATTACAAAAAAAATCAGGTTGCTTAAAAAAAGGTAAAGAACAGAAAGTCAAAACCAGTAACATTTAAGTTATGGAAAGATTACATAAATAAACTTTACTTTCGTTTCTTTGAAAACCAAAGGAGAAAATAAGGAAGCTATAAAAGAGAGCTTTCAATTTTGCATAATGACTGTCACTACTGTTGATAAAGAACATTGTTTCTTGAGAAGAGAGATCACAGATTTTATCTAATTGTATTGAAATAGTTTTCTTTTCCTCTGAAATTATTTGGAGGGCTGCTTGTATAAAATTGATTTATCTCTTTTCCACAAAGCTTAGCATTAATGTATTTGCTTAGCATTAATGACAATA
Organism: Elephantulus edwardii; assembly: GCF_000299155.1. Lineage (NCBI taxonomy): Eukaryota > Metazoa > Chordata > Mammalia > Macroscelidea > Macroscelididae > Elephantulus > Elephantulus edwardii. The sequence continues at coordinate 3,838,204 of NW_006399910.1, read as the reverse complement.
ATAGAGAGCTCTGGTGGCTTATTGATAAGCCATTCTTCCTAAAGGAACAGAGTTCAAACTCACCAGTTGTTCACAGGGGGGAAAGTGGGCAATCTCCTCCACTGCATTTAACCTCCACTGAATATCTTTTGGAACATTAGCTATGGGCCAGTTCCAATTTGGTGGTACAAAATAGCAACAATGATAATAATAGGTAAATCTGACTGTCCAGATTATAAAGAATCGCACTGCTAACTTACAGGCGACTGGTTCAAATCTACCAGCAGCTGCACTGGAGAAAGAATAGCAATCTCTTCCCATACAAGCTACATCCTCTGGAGAAAAACCCACTGGAGGATCAGCTTGAGTTGACTCAGTCTCAATAGAAGTTAATTGACAAGGAAAAAATCATGGATATACTTTGTAATTATCTGAAAAGATTTAAAACTTCCAAATTGTCTAAAAGACTTTTAACATAAATCTGAATTCTTTTTTTGAGACTCTAATATATTAAACAAGTAATCCTGAATGTATAGTAATAATATGAGCTTAACCAGAGTTAGTAATTTGAACCCACATTTCTTCTGAGGGAGAAAAATTTAGCAATTGTCTTTTAACACTTTTTCTCACAAATAATGTGTGTATTATGCATTTTAGTGACTCCCTGCCCTTATCTTTCACACCTAGAGGTATTTTTCTATTGTGACATGCTATTTTAATTTTTCCTCAGACAATTTAGAAAAAACAGATTAAAAAAAGTGTACTTAGGAAAATACTTACTTGAGAGAAGATGGGTTTGGCAATATATCTTGTAGAGACTATTTGATAAGGGAATGATCAGACACTGCAATTAATTAATTATATTAATTTATTGTCATTTACATGATGAAACAAATGAGTTTGAATGATTTGAGGAAAAATCAATATGATGTCTAAACTTTCACCAGAATTACAGTAAAATTAAAAATAATTCTTTTAAAAGTACTTATAAAAAGTAACTTTTGTTTTTGTGAAGATGAGATATTCTATCCTAAGGAGTGCTAAAACATTGCACTAACTCAATGGCAGTGGTTAAGGTGTTGGATTTTGGCATTATGTTAGCCAATTTGTATTTGTTCCACTTTTTCTTAGGTTACAGTTATTTGTATGTTTTAGTATAAGAATTCTGAAGAACAGATAATATCATCATCTCACAAACGAAAAAAACTGAAGCACAGAAAATCCAAATGATGCATACAAAGCTACATAGATGCTGTAATTAATCCCATCACTCTCTGACTTCAAAGACTGTACATTAATTATATAAGGGTTTTTCCCCTACTTTATTATTTTTTAAGATTGTTTCGTGTCACTATGTATTGAACAACATTTTATGAAAGCAAAATGCATGTAGATTTTTAAAAGAAGTTTTTTAGTAAAAATTGTCCTTTTACATAAATAAGTGCATATTTTATGGGCCCTTCCCTAGTTTCAATCTAAAAGGAGCAAGGGATACATGAGGATGACCATCTCGGGCTTTTATCAACTTTGCAACGGTGAATTACAAACAGTGGATTAACTGTCCCTGTCAACAATTTGAAAGCAATTTTCATGAGGTCCAAAATGTCCCCATGTTTTTACATCTTTTTTCACTCATCCAAACACCAGTCTTAGATGGGTCCAAAATCCATTGCAATAGCTCACAGACCACACAGAACCATATTAGGGAAATCAAAAGACTAGTATGGTAGTACTTCATCAGTACTAGTACTGCTAGATCCAACTTGAAGTACAATGTTGTCAGTGACAGGATAATATCCATATTCATACAAGGAAGTCCAGTGAATACCACTATCATTCAAATATATGCACCAACAACCAGAGCCAAGGAAGAGGAGATAGAAAAATTTTACCAACATTTACAATGGGAGATTGATCTAACATGCAATCAAGATGCATTGATAATAATGGGTGACTGAACTGCAAAAGTCAGGAACAGAGAAGATTCAGTAGTTGGAAAACATGGACTTGGTACAGAAATGGAGCTGGAGAGAGAATGATCGAATTTTGAACAATCAATGACTTATTCATAGCAAATACATTTTTAAGAGACATAAACTCAGGTTATATACTTGGATTTCACCTGATGGTATGCATAGGAATCAGATCGATTACATCCGTGGAAAGAACCGCTGGAGAAGCTCAATATCAGCTGTGAAAACTAGGCCAGAAGCTGATTTTGGAACAGACCATCAACAACTCATATGCAAGTTCAAGCT
>NW_006399910.1:3832654-3834022 GCF_000299155.1 Elephantulus edwardii | reverse complement strand
TTGGAGAAGGACATCATGCTTGGGAGGGTGGAGGGACTGTGCAGGAGGAGAAGGCCCTCTATGAGGTGGATTGATTCAGTGTCAGAGATAGTGCGATTTGCACAGGACATAGCAGAGTTTAGGTCTGTTCTACATAGGGTCGCTATGAGTCGCAAGTGACTTGACAGCACATAACAACAACAACAACAACAACAACAGCATGGTAGTAGATATAATCACTCAAAACGTTTCAGAAATGTGCTCATAGGAATCTCAGCCTTTAGCCTTACAGCTTTAGTGTCTTGGTTCTGTCAATTATTCTCTCCCTGTCCCTCCAGTCCTTCAACAAATTTTGGAAAATGCTTTTAACTCAGATTCCATGAGGTAGCTGCCCCAAGGTCAGCTCCATCTCCTGTTAGGTTTCTGCTTCTCTAGTTTAACCTTGACTATTACTATTGGTTATTGTTAGGTCTACTTAACGGAAGAAACCCTGGCCCTAAGAGACATACTTTATTCTCATGTTTCTTCTTTGCTGATGGTGAGATTCTCCCAACCTGCCAATAAATCTACTCAATTTAGTGACAAAGCTAGTTCATAACCTTGTGGGTACTCTAGTACACCCTATTCACATATTCTTACCCATCCATATTGGAAAGCCAAACTCAATGAATTGGAAAACCGTTTTGAACAATAAACCCTTAACACCACACTCATCCACAAACCTTTCATTTACTTTTGTAAATGCACTGTAAAGATTTTTTTAATGTTTCTGTAAAAGCAAAAACATGTTGTTATTGTTGTTTTTAATTGCCATTGAGTCACAGGCGACTCATAGCGACCCTATGAAGGAGAGTCCTTGACACAAGAAACAACATAGTATATGTAAAATGTAATTTGTCAGAGAGAGGACCATTTAGCCAAAAGTGTAACATGTATATGGTATTTACATAAAATACAATAAATGAGGAAAAATAATTACACTTAGTTACTTCACCCACATATGACTTTTTATTAGTAAAGCTGACTTTTTAAGCTGAAACTTAATGTAGAAAGTAAGATCAATATAAAGCATTAATTTCATGATATATATTTCAGTTTGTCATCTTGAAAAAACCTGTAGTCATAAAGATTTCAATGGGAACAAACATGTTTTCCAAAAGAAATAATTTCTATGAATGAATAATGATTCTAAGGGTTAAAGTTGGAAAGATAAGTTTGCAAGATTATTTGGTTTACAAAAATATTTCACAAACCACTAATAAAACACTTCTGTTTGGCAAATTGCTTCTACTTTTATAATTGTGCTCCTAAAAATGGAAATTGGTAGCATCAGGATGGATAGCGAAGAGATTGAGATTGTTCACAGCTTCAGTTTGCTTGGCTCCATGG
>NW_006399910.1:3830267-3831360 GCF_000299155.1 Elephantulus edwardii | reverse complement strand
CTCCTTACAACATGTCCAAAGTATGTTAGACGGAGCCTCAGAATCCTTGCCTCCAAGGAGTCGCATGGTTTAACCCTTTCCAGGATGAATCTCTTTGTGTTCCTAGCAGTCAATGGTACCCTTAATACTCTGCTCCAGCACTACAGCTCAAAGGCATTAATTCTCCTTCTATCCTCCTTAGTCATTGTCCAACTCTCTGATGCATAACAAGTGATAGCAAAGCCCACAGCCTGTATTAGATGCACCTTAGTCTCCAGAGAGACACCATTGCTTTTCAGTACTTTGAAGTACTTGTCCCTAACAGCAGACTTTCCCCTGGCAATACGTCTTTTAATTTCCTGATTACTAGTGCTGAGCGTGTTGACTGTAGAGCTAAGCAAACTAAAGCTGGGAACAATCTCAAACTCTTCACCATCCTTCCTGATGCTGCCAATTGGTCCAGTGGTGAGAAGTTTTGTCTTCTTGACATTGAGCCTCAATCCATATTGGAGGCTGCAGTCCTTGACCCTCTGAAGCAAGCACTTCAGGTCCTCCTCAGTTTCAGCAAACAGGCTTGTGTGATCTGCATATCACAGATTTTTGATAGATCTTACACTAATCTTGACCCCACATTTCTCCTCATAGAGCCTGGCGTCAAGGATAATCTGTTCTTCATACAGGTTGAAAAGGCATGGAGACAGGACACATCCCTGGTGTACGCCCTTCCCAATTTTGAACCATGCAGTATTCCCTTGCTCTGTTCTGACAACTGCCTCCTGGTCCAAGTATAGGTTTCTCATTAGCACAATCAAGTGTTCTGGTATTCCCGTTCTTCTCAGAGTCAGCCACAGTTTGTCATGATCCCCTCGATCAAATACCTTTGCATAGTCAATGAAACACAGATAGACATTCCTCTGGTATTCTCTGCTTTCAGCTAAGATCCATCTAACATCATCTACAATATCCCTAGTACCAGTACCACGACCCCTTCTTAACCCAGCCTGAACTTCTAGTAGTTCTCTGCTGATGTGCTGTTCCAGTTATTTTTGGATAATCCTCAGTAGAATCTTGCTTGCCTGTGAAATTAATGATATTGTTCTATAGTTTCCACACT
>NW_006399910.1:3826406-3829837 GCF_000299155.1 Elephantulus edwardii | reverse complement strand
AGTTTGGCCCTTTTGATTTTCTGATTCCAACTCCTTGCACATTTCATTGTAATATTATACTTTGTCATCCCGTGCTGCCTTACTTGAAATTTAATTTGTCTCAAATGTACCTAATTGGAAACTTAAAGCATATACCATATTCGCAGGCATAGGTTTGTGCTATTTTTGTTAATTTCTTAATCAGAATTTTTATTTTATTTTATGCTAAAATGATGGTTTTTTAAATTCATTGTACTTAATATACATATTACTGCATTAATTTTTATTTTCTAATGTAGCTGTTAAGGAGCACTGGTAAAATGCCCTGCCTGCTAACCCAAGTTTCCAGTAATTGTAATCCACCATTGAGTCTTAGAGAGAAATATGGGTCATCTCATTTTGATTTTAGCCTCAGAAACTGAATAGAGAATCACTATGAGAACTGCCCCAGCCACGGTGAGTTTTTGTTGCGTTTAATGCAACTATTTTGTTTGTATGCCTCATTTGATCTTTTTATAAAATGAAAGCATACAATATTTATCTTTTTGTGATTTCCTTTTTTTCACTAGTCATAATATCCTTTCTGGTTTATGCATGTTACAATATTTTGAGATGTGTTACTAGTCTTTATGACTGCATAACATTTCATTAATTTGTTTATCCAGTCTTCTGTTGATTGGCACTTAGATCCTTTCTATCTTTATGCTATTGTGAATAATACTACAATGAACATAAGCATGCATTGTCTTCATTGTGTTGCGTGAAGATTGACTTACAGTGATGTTTAGGGTGAATTAGAAAGGCTTTAAACCTTTCTCTTACAAAGCTGTTACACTGTAGACTTTCCAACTAATGGTCACTTAACCATTGCACCATCATGGCAATCCACCATACACTCGTTAATCTTTAGCTATTTGTTTATAATAAATAAGATTTTTCTCAGTTATTGTTCATTAAATTCTTTGTTCCTTACAAAACAAACTTTTTTCCAAATCACAGGTTTTTAAATACAGAAATTTCATCTGATAATATGCTTCACATATGTAAGATAAAGTTCCACTATCCTTGTCTCTAAGAAGTATCATGATCCACTTCACCTAAGGAATATTTGTTTCTTCTTTTTGTAGTCTAAAATGTTCAGTTATATATTCAATATTATATTCAACAATTATATATTTAGTATTCACTGCAACAGCACAATTCAAAGGCAAAGATTCTTCCCCAGATATCTTTCAATCATATATTTAGTATTCATGGCAACAGCACAATCCAAAGGTAAAGATTCTTCCTCAGACATCTTTATGCTTTTTTCTTAGAAAATGGCGTTATACTTAAAAGGTGGAGGATGATTGAAAGAGAGGCAATCTTCAAGGAGATGAATTGACAAAGTGTCTACAACGTGGGCTTAAACTGGCCAATATTAAAACAATGACTCTAGGTTTAGACCATTTATTTGTTCATAGAATCACTATGAATTATAGTCAATACATTTAACAACAATTTAACAAAATAATATAACAGTCTATTTTGGTAAAAGAAAGCTCATTTTGTATTGACAGAAGTGTTTTCTTGCTTGTTTTGGGTTTTGCTAATGTAATTTAAAGAATATATTCTGATAGATGCCACAGGCAAAATCTTGAATGATCCAGAAATCACCAAAAGAAGATGGAAAGAATATATAGAATCACTGTACTGAAAAAAAAAATTGGTTAACGTTGAAAAGTTTCAGTAAGTCTGAACAGTAATCAAGGATAATAAAGTAAGAAGTTCAAGCTATGTTGAAGACATTGACAAAAAAGTAAGTCTCCAGGGTTAGATGAAATACTAATTGACATGTTTCAATTAGAAGATGCAATCCTGTATGTGCTCACCTGTCTATGCTAGAAGATTTGGAATGCAACTGGGTAACAGACTGACTGGAAGAAATCCACATTTTTTCCCCATTCTCAAGAAAAGTGATCCAACAGAATATGGAAATTGTCAAATATCACTAATCTCATTAATAAGCAAAGTATTGCTCAAGATCATCGCTCAAGATCATCTAAAGATGGTTGGAACAGTACATTGACCAGGAACTGTTAGAAGTTCAAGCTGACTGTAGAAGAGGCTGTGGCCCTAAGGATATCATTACTGAAGTCAGATGGATGCTGAATGAAAGCAGAGAATATCAGAAGATCATCTATCTCTGTTTTCTTAAACAAACTATGGCTAACTCTGGGAAGACTGAGAATCCCAGCACACTTAATTGTGCTCATGTGAAATCTATACCTAGACCAAGAAATTGTCCAAACAGAACAAGGAAAGGCTGTATGGTTTAAAATGAGGAAAGGTGTATGTCAGGATTGTATTTTTTTTTCATATCTATTCAATCTGGATGCTGAGTAAACAATTTTTGAAGCCAGATTCTATGAGGAATACGTGTAGTATCAGGATCAGAAAAAGACTGGTAAAAATTCTGTGTGATGCAGACAACACAATCTTGCTTGCTTAAAATGAAGAAGTTGTTTGCTGTAGAAGACCTAAGATAGTTGTTATGTGTAGTTGAGTTGACAGCAACTCATAATGATCCTGTGCACTAGAGCTCTAAATCCTACCCTATCTTGAGCCAGTCTCACTGCCTCTGACACACCTAGCATCATTACCCCAGTTACCATGTCAATTAATCTCTTGTAAGGCTTTCTTGTCTTGCATTGTCCCCCATCCTTCCAAGGATGATGTCCGTCTGCAAGGACAGGTATGTCTTGGTAACATGTGCAAAGTATATCAGACAGAGCTTCAAAAATCCTTTCCTCAAAGGAGAAACTTCTCCTTTCCCAGGACAGCCATATTTGTTCTCTTGGCTGTTCAAACAATGTTCAATACTTTTCTCCAGCACCACAACAAAAAGGCATATACGCTTAACCTAGTTCATTGTCCAGCACTCTGATGCACAGCAAGTAAATGAGAAGACCATGACTTGGATAAAGCAAACACACTTAAGTCTCTAAACTTACACTGTAACTCTTCAGTACTCTGGAGAGATACTTGACAGCATATTTTCTCAATGCATTTTTTTTTCCATTTGATTTCCTGACTGCTAATACAAAGAGTGGTAATTGTGGAACTGAGCAAACAGAGAATGTTAACAAACTCAATATCTTTTCTATATATTTTGGTGCTGCCAATTGGCCTGTGGGTGAGAATCTTTGTTTTACTGATGCTGAGATGCAATCCATATTGAAGATTCTATCCCTTGACCTTCTGCATCAAACACTATAGATGCCTCTCAATTTTGGCAAGAAAAGTTGTATCATTTGCATAAAGCAGGTTGTTGATAAGTCTTCCTCCAATACTAATGCCACATTCATCTTCAAAAATTCCAGTCTCCCAAATAATCAGTTCCACATATAGTCTGAAAAATTAAGGCTAACAATTCTAGCAAATTTCAGATGTTGTTGTTGTTGTTATGTGCC
>NW_006399910.1:3818943-3823731 GCF_000299155.1 Elephantulus edwardii | reverse complement strand
ACATTCCATGTTCCAATCACTAGGGTCTGCTTACAACTGTTCCTCCTCCTTTGTATTTCCATACTTGATAGTTCTACCTAGGTTGCCCTTTCTGTTTGTCTGCGTGTATTCTGTTGCACATAGGGTTTTCAGAGGCCTGCTGTTTCAGAAGTGGGTGGCCAATCCTTCTTCCTAGTCTGTCTTAATCTGAATGTTGAGATTTAGAGGATTATCTGACAGACAAGGAATTTGTGGAACAGTGAAAGATAAATCCCTTATTGTGGAGTTAAGCATTAGTTACAGTGTTGACCCTACCCTTAGCCCAGTCCCTTGACCCACTTACTTCCCAGCTCCACCCTCCACCAGGATAACCCTTCACATCTGCCTAGTCCCTTCAGAAGATATCTTCCATTGTCCAACCCATGATCTGACAGCTTGTATCTTAAGCTTTCTTGATGTAGTCATTTAATAATTTTGAACCATGTAGTATTTCCCTGCTTTGTTATAACAACCATTTCCTGGTCCAAGTGTAAATGTCACATAAGCACAATCAAGTGTCCTGGGATTCCTACTCTTCTCAATGTTACCCAGAGTTTGTTGTGATCCACACAATCAAATGCCTTTGCATAGTCAATGACTCACAAAAAGACATTCCTCCATTATTCTGTGCTTTCATCTGAAGTCCTTCAGATTTTGGCAATGATATGGCTAGTGCCCTGGCCTCTTCTAAACTCAGCTTGAATCTCTATTAGTTCTCTTTGATTTACTATTCTAGTCAGTTTGGGATATTCTTCAGTAGAATTTTGCTTGTGTGTCGTTTGAGTGATTTTGCTTGATGATTATCGCACTCTGTTGGATCATCTGTTTTGGAATTGGGATAAATATGGATCTCTTTACTTTGCTAGGTAGCCATTTTCTAGGTTTCTTGGCACAACTTGGTGAGCACAACCAGGACTGCATCAGTTTGCTGAAGTATATCAATTGGTATTCCATCAATTCTGGGGCCTTTATTTTTTCCCAATTGCTTCAGAGCCATTTGAAATTCTTCCTTCATTACCATTACCACTCGATTATGTGTTGTTTCATTATATTCTTCTTCGTGAGCCAGTTCTTTTTGTCAAAGTGATTGTCAAAGAGGCTCCCAGCCTCTCCCACCTTCCTGGATCCTTATACTCATTCTACAATAAAGGTTTTATACAATATTTATCCTTGGGGGGCTGAGTTAGTTCACTCAACATAATGCTCTCCAGTCCCTGCCAAGTTGGGTAATAATTTACAAAGTTATTGTTCCTATGTGCTACATAGTTTTCCATTGTGTGAATGTAACATAACAAGTTGTCTGTTTGTTTATTTATTTATTTCACCTCTTTATATTTTTCTTTATAATACTTTGTCTCCCCAAAGTGGCTTTTAAAATTTTCTATTCAGCTCCTTAGTTTTCTGATTTCTTCCCTTTGCCTTAGGTTCTCATCATTCTAATGTAATAATCAGAATCTCTTCTCACATTCATCTCAATATTTTTTTCCTCCTCTGTCTTTGTAATGATCTTTTACTTTCCTCATGGATGATATTGATACTCCCTCACAGCTTATCTGGTCTTCCTTCTTCACTGCTGAAGGCCTCATGCTTGATTTTAAGATGGTTTTTAAATTCAGTTGGGATATATATTTAAGGTCAAATTATAGTTCTTGTGCATTTGTTTTAATTGTCTGTAGCTTCAATTTGAACTTGCATATGAGTAGTTGATTGCTGTGTAGTCAGTCCATCAGGTGAGGTGAATATGTATAGTTGCCTGGATTGACCTGCTGCTTGTACCTGCTCAGAGTGCTAATGTCATTAAGGAGCAGAGAACTAATGAGTGGACAAAAGTGCCCAGAGGCCTAAGCCATCATATAAGAGATTAGTGGAGGGAAGGGGGGCGACAAGTGTTAGCAGGATGAGGTAAGGGAACAAAACTGGATGCAGAGGTGGTAGGTATACAGGACTATAACAAAAAGGCCAAAGAATGTGGAAGAACCAACATCATTAACTGTATATGACAGAAATGTCTCTCATCTACTCTTTTAGGTAAAGCACTTCTCTGTCAGATATTGTACTAAATGCTGCATGTCCTAATGAAGACAGAAAGAAGAAGAAGGATTGGCCATCCTCTTCCAAAGTAACAGGCCTTAAAAAACAACAAAAAACCAAAACACTATGGACAATAGAGCACATTTATACTAGACTAGCAGATATGACAGCAGAGCCTGAGCCTTCATATTGGAAAACACAAAACAGGCAGAATAGTTGAAAGCATGCACTAGAGTTTGTAATGTGGAATGTGAAAAGTGTTAATGTAGAAAAATTGGACGTTGTTAAGGAAGAAATGAAATGTATAAATATTGACAATTTAGACATTGATAAACTAAGATGAATTGTCATGGGACATTTTTAATCAGACAATCATATGATTTACTAAGCCAGAAATTAAAAGATGAGGAAAAAGACTTTCATTCAAAGTAAAAAAAAACCAACAAAACCCATTTCTATATCCATCCTGAAATACGATATTGTGAGCAACAGGATAATATTCATATGTGTTCGAGGAAGATCTGTTAATATCACTGTCAGTTCAACTGTATGTACCAATCAGAGTCAAACAAGAGGTAGCAGAAGATTTCTACTAACTTTTGCTGTTGGAAATCAATCAAACATGCAAACAAGAATCATTAATACTAACTGGTGACTGGAATGCAAAAGTTGGTAGAAAGGAAGAAGGAATAGAGTTAGAAAATATTGAATTGATTACAGTTAGTCTGGGAATAGTATTTATACAATCAATACACCTAAGACTATATGTTATGTATCATAGACTTGGAACCCACCGATAGCTGACCCTCAAAGTGGGTTTTCAAAGGCAGTTAATCTCACAGGAGGAGATTACCCATAATTCTTCTCCATAAGACTATGTAGCCTTCAATATTATATCTTGATGTCAAGAAAACAAAGGTCTTAACCACTGGACCAATAGACAACATCATGATAGGTAAAGAAGAGATTGAAACTGTCACTGATTTCATCTTACTTGGATCAACAAAAAACCACGCTGTTACCAGCAGCTAGAAAACATATTGCATTGGTTAAGTCTGCCCTTCCAGGGTTCTCTAAAAACTACTGCAAAATGATATCTCAATTTGAAGATAAAGGTGCACTTGAGGCAAGTCATGGTCTTAACAGTCACATGCTAAGCATCTGAGAACTAGACAATTAATAAGAACGACAAAAGCATCTGAGAACTAGACAATTAATAAGAACGACAAAAGAAGGCTTGAGGACTTTGAGCTGTGCTGTTGGTGAAGAGTCCTGAATATTCCCTGGACTGGCAAAATACAATATAAAATGAAAAGTGTGTCTTGAAAAAGAGGCAGTCAGAGTGCTTCTCAGAGGCAAAGATGGTAAAGCTTCATTTCTCATATTTTGGACTTGTTGCTACAATAGGCTGTTCTTTGGAAAGGGGAGGATCAGCAAACGAAAGGAAAACTCCCAATATTATGGATAACACACTTACTGTGGCAATGGGCTCAACTGTATCAGAGATGTTGTGAATGGCACAGGATAGGACAGGATTCAGGTCTGTTGTCCATAGGTTTTCTTGAGTCATCTTCAACTCAATGGCATCTAACAACAATAACATGCCCTTTTGATGTATGTGTCATAAAACAACATCACAGAGTCTGATTAAATAAATAAAAAGAAAAACAGAAGCAGTATATGGGACTAATAGACAACCTAGACAATCTACACTTACTATAATGGAGCTAACATGGTATTTCTGTTGAACCACGGAAAGGGATTACAAAATTTATAACTGGATGAAAAACCACCAGGGGAATTTAAGACAGGATATTCAGAACTCAGAACTTTTCAGTGATGGGTGAATATTTCCAAAGCAATGTTACATAATAGGTCAAAAGTGTTTATTCTTCAATTTTTTACAGGCTGGTCCCAAATAAGCAATTATCCTTTTTTTTCTATTAGGAAGCTATTAGTAAAATAGTTTCCTCAATAATTTTGTTTCTGGATATTCTTTGTAAAGATTTATGATCACATTGTGCACCAAGACCCTACAGGAATAAGTTATTGCATTTTACACCTGTTTAACTCTCATGAAAGAGACTCTAGGAAAATATGGTGAGCTGGCAGACTTCAGAGAAAAGAATTGTAGTCTATCAATTACAAACAGATCCAGAAAGAGGATATACAAAGTACAAACTCAGGAGAGACTGAGAGGTGCAAACAATAGACAAATTCACGAAACTACATCATTGCATTTCTTCTTTGAAAGTAACATGACAGAAAAAAATAAATATGATTACAGGAAGGGCATATGAGTTCCCTTTGAATTGTAAGCAAGCTGTTGTTAGGGCCCTTATAAAATATCACCTTTTGTGTATCTTCATTTTAATTTATATTCTTAACTCATATTTTTATTAAATTTATAATGACATTTAAATGGTTTCTCTCAGTTATGTGTGACTATTGCAGTGAATTACTAAACACAGAGGGCACAGCACTTGGGTAGTTCATCCTGGTAACTCAAATACACCAGCAGCTTCATAGGAGAAAGATGGGCTCCCTCTTCCAGAGTGACTTACAGCCTCCAAAAGCTCAGTGGAAGGTGAAGTATGAATCTGTTCTGACTCACTGGCAATGAGAGAGAGAGAAAAGAGAGATTGACATAAGGACTTAGGGGGGAGGGTTCAGAATTTGTGAAGTTGGCTAGCTGCTTTATTTGAACTCTGTCTCATAGAAAACATTCCCAGACTGGTA
>NW_006399910.1:3815953-3818840 GCF_000299155.1 Elephantulus edwardii | reverse complement strand
ATTATATATATACACACAAACACACATACATTATAAAAGTGTGTTGAAGTCTTTTGTTCATAGGGTCACTATGACTCAATGGCACTTAATAACAACAACAATAAATGTCATCAAGTTGAAACCAATGCATAGCTGAATTCCAATGCGTTTCAAAGCCTATAAACAATGTGGGAGGATAGTGTTTAACTTTCTTTCATAGATCAACTGCTGGACTCAAACAGTATGCCTTTGGGTTGACAGCACAACTCCTTACAATTAGGCCAACAACATCTACATCCATCTATCTATCATCTATCTATCTATCTATCTATCTATCTATCTATCTATCTATCTATATCTATCATCCTATGTGATTAAATACCTCTGAAAACCTGTTGGAGGGTCAGCTATGGGTCACTTCCAACTCTGCATTACACCAGCACAACAACAACATATATGTAGGTATGTGCCTTTGTGGGGCACATTAGCCTATAAATGTCTGTGAGATAGAGTTGGTTTATTGTGTGGCTTAATTCTTCAGTATCTTTGTTGAGTTTCTCAATGGAAATTCTATCTTTTCTTGAGAATGGTGTGTTGAAGTCTTCAGCTATTGTTGTTTATTTCCATTTTCAGTTTTGTTAATGTTTGTTTTATATATTTTGTAGGTCTTTCATTTGGTGAATAGATATTTATTATTCTTCTATCATCTTGTTCTATTGACCCTATAAGCATTATGTAGAGACTTTCACTGTCCTGATGGTTTTTGCATTAAAATTTATTTTATCAGAAATAAATATCACTATTTCTGCTTTTTTCTGGTTGCCATTTGCTTGAAATATTTTTCCCTACTGTTTTATTTTTACTCTCTCTTTAGCTTCATTTTTCAGGTGTGTCTCTTGTAGACAACATATTAACTAATTTTTTTATACAGTCAGCTACTCTTTGTGTCTTCCGAAGTGCATTTAAACCATTCATATTCAGTTTGTTTATTGAGAATCAAAGTTCTATTGCTATAATTTTGTTTAGTTCTTTTTGGTGTTGTTGAAGTTACTTTGGTACATCCTGCTTTCTGTGGTACTTCTGTAAGAAGGATGCCTCTCAGTGTTTTCTGCACAGCTTGTCTTATTTTTACAAATTCATAGGTTCTGTTTTTCTGAGAGTATCTTGATCTTCCTTCATATTTGATGGACAATTTTGCTGGGTACAGTATTCTTGGTTAACAGTTGTGTTCTCTGAGTGTTCGATATATGTCATTCCACTGTCATCTTGCTCTCATGGTTTCTGCTGAGAAATCGGTACTTAATCTTATCTGACCTGCTTGATAGGTTACTTTTCGTTTCTCCTTCACTGCTTTCAGAATTCTCTCGTTATCTTGGTTTTGGAAAATTTGGCTATGGTATGTATGCCTTGGTATTTTTATTTTGGGGCCTATTGTGTATGATGTTTGCTCAGCTTCTTGAATACATATTCTCTCATTCTTCATTAGGCCTTGGAAGTTTTCTTCTAGTAATTCTTCCACAACTTTTTCAGTGTCCTTACTTGCTTCTTCCTGTTCTGGGATTCTGATGATGCTCATGCTATTTCTTTTGATGGTGTCCCACATTATTCTTAGATGTTCTTCTTTTTCCTTCTTTTTTTGACTCTGCTTTTGCTCTAGGAGATCAGTGGTGACAATCCGATATTCTATTTCACTGGTTCTGTGTTCCATCTCTTCAAGCCTGTTCATGTGTCCCTCCAACATGTTGACAGCATTTGAAACGTTGGACCTCATATATTGGATTGTGGTTTCTTGTTTTTCTAGTTCCTCCAATGCCTTGTTTGTTTTATCTGCATTGTTTTGGATTGCCTTTTTTAAGCTTCTCCTGATTTTTGCTTGCAGTGTCCTATAATTCTTCAAGTTTGTTTTTCACCCATTGAAAACATTCAATTATTAATCTTTTAAATAATGTGTCAGAAAGTTCTCTCAGACTTTCTGGCTTTAAGAAATCTATTGTTACTGTGTCATTTTATTGGATGATATTTTGTTTTGGGCTTCTGTGGGGAGTGAGGTAGCCTGATTCTTTGAGGACATTGCTGTGGTACAGTTTTTTTGTGCCTGAGACTACAGGCTGTTCTTGATCTGGCATACTGCTCCAGAAGAAGGTTGGGCATGAAAATGGGCAGATGCATGTAAGATGGGCACACTATAATGGATTATGAAAAACTATCTTCAAACAAGTATGAGAACCTAGAGGAAATGGACAAATACTTAGAAATGCACAAGCTACCTAAACTGACACAAACCAAAATGGAACACTTCAACAAACTCATTAGAAAAGAATAAATTGAAAAGGTAATAAAACAACTTCCAACCAAAAAAATCCCTGCACCAGATAGTTTTACAAGTGAATTTTAGCAAACATTCAGAGAAGAATTGTCACCAATTCTACATAAACTATTTAAGAAAATAGAAAAAGATGGAATTCTCTCAGACTCATTCTATGAAGCAAACTTATCCTTAACACTAAAGCCAGGGAAAGATACCACCAAAATAAAAAAAGACCTTTAAGCCATGAACATAGATGTAAAAATCTGGAATAAAATCCTGGTCAATAAAATCCAACAATACATTAAAAAACAAAAACAAAAACAAAACGCCAAAATTCACCATGACCAAGTGAGATTCATAACAGGTATGAAAGGATGTTTCAAAATAAGAAGAAAATAAAGAAAACATGTAATTCATCACATTAACAAAATAAAGAGCAAGAACCACATGAGCTTACCAATTTACTCAGAGAAGTTCTTTGACAAAATCCAAAAACCTTTCCTGATTAAAATACTCAACAAAATAGGATTAGAGGGGAATTTCTTCAACATAGTAAAAAGTATATACACAAACCTGAGAGCCAACATTGTTCTCAAACGT
>NW_006399910.1:3814694-3815553 GCF_000299155.1 Elephantulus edwardii | reverse complement strand
AAAGATAATACAGAGCTGGAGCTAAGAAAAACAATACCCTTCACAATAGCCAATCACAAGATTAAATACTTGGGAGTAAATCTAACCAGAAGAGCAAAGGATCTATTGAAAGAAAATTATAAAACATTACTACAAGAAACAAAAAGAGACCTGGAGAAATGGAAGAAAATACATGCATAGGAAGACTCAATATTGCTAAAATGACAATAATACCAAAAGCAATTTGCACTTTCAATACAATCCCAATAAAAATACCAATTCCACTTTTACAAGATGGAAAAGGCAGTTTCCAATTTCATTTGGAATGGAAAGAGGTCCTTAATAAGCAAAGCATTCCTTGAAAAGAGAAACAAGGTAGGAAGCATCTTACTCCCTGACTTTAAATCCTACTACACTGCCGTGGTGGTCAAGACACCGTGGTACTGGTATAATGACAGACAATGGAATAGAATTTAGAATCCAGAAATCACGCTATCTTCCTATGGTAAACTCATTTTTGACAAGGAGATAAAATCAGTTAAGTGGGGAAGCAACAGCATTTTTAACAAATGGTTTTGCGACTCGATGGCACTTAACAACAATAATATCAACATAGAGAGATCAGCTGGCCCAGTGGACAGAAAGTGATGCTACCAAGCCAAATGTGGGTGACTTTTAATCTGCAGCCCTCGGACCTGTCTTTCATTGTTTTTGTTCAGACATTCCTCTAGGTCATATAGCCCTGATGTACAAGTTGCTCTACCGCGGTCACTTTTGGTTACTGTGAGGCTGAACACTGCGACACTGATGTGTCAAATTTGTTAATGGTTGGCTACACAATGTGGACAGAGAGTGGGGTGGAGCTCCCTGATTAAAACAA
>NW_006399910.1:3810812-3813624 GCF_000299155.1 Elephantulus edwardii | reverse complement strand
ATGGGTGTGTCAGAGGCAATGCAATTGGCACAGGATAGAGCAGAGTTTAGGGCTGTTGTACATAGGGTCACAACCTATGAATCACAAATGACTCGACGGCACATAACAACAACAGCAACTTTAGAGTTTATGGAATATTCGAGTGCCACAACAAGATAAAGGTAAACAACCCAATTTAAAAATGGACACAGTATATGAACAGACACATCACCAAAGAAGACATCCAGATGTCCAAAAAACACATGAAGAAATGCTCAAAATCCCTACCTCTAAGAGATATGCAAATCAAAACAACTATGAGTTATCATCTTACCCCAGTAAGAATAGCAAAATTCAACAGAGCAGTAAGCAACAAATGTTGGCGAGGTTGTGGAGGAACTGCAACCCTTATTCACTGTTGGTGGGAGTGTAAAATGCTGCAACCACTACGAAAGGCAATATGGTGCTTTCTCAGAAAGTTGGAAATAGAAATACCATTTCGCCCAGCAATTCCACTACTGGGAATATACCCTAAAGAAACCAGAACTGCCACCCAAGCAGATTTATGGACACTCTTGATACTTGCTGTTTTGTTCATAATAGCAAAGAGTTGGAATCAACTGTAGTGTCCACCAAAAAAAGAATGGATAGAGAAACTTTGGTATAGTCATACAATGGACTACTATGCTCATTGAAAAACAAAGAACACATGAAATATTATAGAAAATGGGTGACATATGCTGAGTGAATTATCTCAGTCACAAAAGGACACATATTGCATAGTGCCACTAATGTAAAATAGGACTGACATCGGGGTTGGGGAACCTAAGAAAAGAGGGGATAAATAATGCATACTGCATTAAAACAGATGAAAGAGAGAACTGATTAAAAGGAACATATGATCAAGTATTATTTTCATGATAGGATTACAGAAAAAAGACATGAATAGTAAAGTAAAGTGGATTGTGGAAGTGGGGCCAGGATTGTATAACAAAGAAAGAATTCTTTTTTCTTTTCAAAGAGAAAAACAAACTGATGGGAGGGATGGCAGGAAGGAAAATGTGCAACAATGAATGAATGGGGAAAAACTAATTGGAAAGAATATGCTATTGAAAAATATATATGTTGCACTAAAAAAATTAAAAATGCCAAAATAAAAAAAGAGCAACAAGAAGAAAAAGAATTTTTAACAGTTAAAAAAATAACAACAAACAACCAAAAAACAAAAACCCCTTGGCTTCATTTAGATATACCTTAGTCTTTAATCCAACATTTTTCTTCATCAGTATTTTGGAGAGTATTTTGCAGCAGATTTTCCCAATGATATACGTGTTAGATTCTTGACACTTCTGTTGTTGATTGCCTTAGAGTCGGGCACGACTCATAGATACCTTATAAGCAAAAGGGTTGAAGGCCCTCTACAACTATTGACATTTATTAAAGTTCATAGGGTTTCCGGAGGCATGTTATTTAGGAAGTGAATGTCACTTCTGCTTCCAAACCTGTCATAGTACGTTTTTGGTTTTGGGTCGCTATGAGTCGCAAGCGACTCGACGGCACATAACAACAACAACAACAACATACCATTGAGTCACTTGCGAGGTATAGCAACCCTATGTACAGGAGCTCTGAACCCTTCCCTGTCCTGAATCAGCCTCACTAACTCTGACATATTAACCCCTATTTCCCTGGTTACTGTATCAATCTATCTCATCTGGGGTCTCCCTCACCTGCGCTGTCCATCCACACTTCTGAGTATGATGTCCTTCTCCAAGGACTGATCTCTCCTGGCCACATGCCTAAAGTAAGTGTGACAGAGCTTCAAAATCTTAGCTATAGGAAAGACTTGGCTTTAGTCTCGGCAGTCCATGGTATATTCAAGACTCTTTTCCAGGGCCACAACTCAAAGGCATCTATTCTTCTTCTGTCATCCTTGGTCAATGTCCAACTCTCTGAAGCATAACACATAATTGAAAAGACCATGGCCCGCATTAGGTGCACTTTTGTATCCAGACTGTCATCTTTGCTCTTCAGCACTCTGGAGAGGTCCATGACAGCAGATTTTCCCAGTGCAATTCGTCTACCATGGGTATTGATTGTGGAGACAAGTAAAATGAAATTGTTGGCAATTTCAATCTTTTCTCCATGTATCATGATGCCACCTACCTATTGGTCCAGTGGTGAGGGGTTTTGTTTTCCTGATACTGAGAGTTGCAATTTTTTAATTTTCTTTAGTAAGCACTACAAGTCTTCACTTTCCTTTGGAAAGGTTGTGTCATCAGCTTACTGCAAGTTACTGTTGGATCTTCTTCAATCCTGATGAGACATTCTTCTTTATATAGTTCTGCTTCTCAAATTACTTCTTAAGCATACAATTTGAATAGGTATGAAGAAAAGATACAACCTCGATGCACATGTTTCTTGATTTTGAGTCGTACAGTGACCCCTAGTGGTCTATTTAGACTGCTTCCTGGTCTTGGTATAGGTTTCACATAAATACAATTAAGTGTTGCTTGGTTCCTATTCTTCTCAATTTTAGCCAAATTTGTTACAATGAACCCAATCAAAGCCTTTGCATAGTCAATACAACTTTAGTAAACATCTGTTTGGTATTCTCTACTTTTCAAGATCCATCTGACATCAGTAATGATCCTTCATTCTATGGCTTCTTCCAAATCCAGCATAAATTTCTGACAGTTCTCTAATATGTACTGTTACAGACACTTTTTAAAATAATCTTCAGTAAGATTCTTACTTGCATGTAATGTTAACAATAGTTCTCAATAATGTCTACATTCTGTTATATCACCATTTTTTCTTATAGAAAAAAAAA
>NW_006399910.1:3797137-3798477 GCF_000299155.1 Elephantulus edwardii | reverse complement strand
GGACAGATTTCAGAGCTATTAGAATTGCTATGAGCTGCAGGGTCTCGATGGTACATAACAACAACAATACACCATTTTATTTTAGAAAGGTATTATTTAGCTTCCACACAGATGGTTTTATCTTCTATTATTCTATCCTCTTTTTTTTTTTTAAATTCTATCCTCTTTTATTCTATCCTCTTGTCATTAATTTCTAGTTTTATCACACTGTGGCCTGCAATAATATTTTGTGTTATTTCAGTTTTTTTTCTTTTTTCTTTATTGAGGCTTCCTTTGTGCTCTAATATATGATCAATTCTGGAGAAAACATATATGAGTACTTGAAAAGAAAGCAAATTGAATTTTAGTTGTGTACCATACCCTGACTACATCTATGAGGTTGTGTTGTCTAACTGTATATTCTAGATCTGCATTTTTTTAATTAACTTTCTTTTTGAGTTGACCTATCCTTTGTTGAAAGTAATGTGCTTAATTTTCCTACCACTATTAGAGTGCTGTCTATTTCTTCCTTCACATCTGTTATCCGTTGTTTTATGAATTTTTTTTGTTTTTCCAATTTGTACTTTATTTAAATGTAATGATACATAAAATTAGGGAAATGACTTTGCAGTATACCTATTTTGAGAACATAAAAATTCACATATTCACAAACACACAGAATATACACTACCATTCAACCTTTTAGTCTAGGCAATAAAAGTCTTCTGGAATTCCAAAGATTTTATCAATTTTTCAGGTCTAACATTTGATGACCACAGTTATCTCTTCTTGATTTATTGTTTCTTACACCACTATTTAGTTCTTTGCCTTATCTTTTATTTTAGATTACATTATGAATTCTATTCTATCAGAGATTAATGTTGTCACTCCGGCTTTTGTTGTGGATTCTATTTGCTTGGCATATTTTTCCCCAGACATTTAGTTTCAATCAATATTTTTCCTTGTTTCTTAGTTTTGTCTCTTTTAGGCAACATGTTGATCGGGTTTTGTATTTTTAATTCATCTACTATTTTTATCTTAATTGGTGCATTTAAGTATTTTATAGTAAGTGTGATTATTGACAGGCCAGATTTTATCATTGTCATTTTACTGTGCTTCTTTGATTGTTGTTTTTGGTTACTATGGCCCATCCTTTTTCCTTTGATGTCTCTATCTGAATGACTTCCCTCAAAATTTCTTGTAGAGTTACTCTTGTTTTCTCAAATTCCTTAAGTTTCTGCTTTTCTCAAAATGATCTAATTTCTCCTTCATATTTAATGGACCTATTTGCTTGGTACAGGATCCTTGGCTGACAACTATTTTCTTTCAGCCATCTGTATATGCCATTGTCTTATTTTTTT
>NW_006399910.1:3794739-3797037 GCF_000299155.1 Elephantulus edwardii | reverse complement strand
ACACTTTGCATATTTCACTATAATACTTTGCTTTGTTTTCTTGACTTACCCTTTGAAATCTGTGCAGCTCTCCTATTTGAGAATTTCTTCCCTTTGTTTTGACCTCTATCCATTTTAATGCAAATTTTAAAATTTCTTAGGTTACTAATTTTTAGCTTTCTTTCCTTCTTTGTTTTTTGTAATGGTATTTTGCTTTCTTCATGGATGATGTCCTCCATGTCATCTCACAACTTCATTGGTCTTTGGGTACTAGTATTCAATGTATGAAACATTTTTTTGAAATAATTTTAAAATCCATCTGGGGTAGACACAAGTTTTAATTTTCTTCAACTTCAATTTGAACTTGTAAATGAGTAATTGATGATCTGCTTCCTATTTAAAACTGTTGAGCCCCAATAGTGACTTTTGGCGGCTGATATTGAACTTCTCCATCAACTTTTCCTACAGATGCAATCTATCTTATCAGGTGAGGTGAATGGGTGTAGTTGTAATTTATGTTTTTCAAAAAGATATTAACAAATGTGAAAACAGTAAAGAAGGATAAAATCTTCTGGAGTCGTGAGCACTGGAAACAATTATTTGGGGAAATGGGAAATTAAGTGTGAATGTTTGCTTTTAAAGTACTTTATGAGCTACCAAAAGAACAACATTTTTTCCTTGATATTCTTACACAAAACTAGAGATTAAACAATAGGTGGAAATTATTATTTTCCCTTTCGCATGCTACATATAATAATATATAAAATTAGTAAATAAATTGATTTCTTTCAAAGCAGAGAGGCAAATGTATTCTGATACTTTAGAAACTATTTTTCCATTAAAACATATGTGAGTGATTTTTATAAAAATTATTTTATCTTTGTATTGTGCATATGTGTCCTTTTTATTGCTGATGGAGATTGTGTCTTATGAGCTCTTGAGTTTATGGAATAGATTTAAAATTTGTTTTCAGATTATTTATATAGAAGTTTATTGTTCTGGTTACATTCTGTCTTTTGTGCACTCAAATATAGTTGAAAAGGAAATTAAAAGTATAATAGTTTCTCCAATATCACAAGACAGACTGTGTATAATACTGAAAATAATATCTATCTATCTCTATCTCTATATCTATATCATCTATCTATATATCTATTCATGGAAATAAAATATAAATAATTCAGAAAAAAATATACATTGTGTAAGATTTACTAATTGGAACATTATTCCACTCAATTATTAAGTATTTTGCTTGTTGTTATGTGCTGTCGAGTCTCTTGAGAATCATAGCAATCCCAGATACAAGAGTCCTAAACCCTGCTCTATCCTTTGCCACTTGTATTGTCTCTGACAGACTTGCCCCCATTACCTCAGTCAATCAATCCATCTCATCGGGGATCTCTCTCTCCTTTGTTGTTCCTCTATTCTCCCAAGTATGATGTCCTTCTCCACGGACTGGTCACATGTCCAAAGTATGTCAGATGAAGTTTCAGAATCCTTACCTCCAAGAAGTAGCCTGGTTTCACATTCTCCAGGACTAACTTGTTCCTTCTTCTAGCAGTCCATGGTATATTCAACACTCTTCTCCAGCACCATAGCTCAAAGGTATCAATTCTCTTTCTGTCATCCCTAGTTCATTGTCCAGCTCCCTGACATAGAGAAAGCAATTGTGAAGACTATGACCTGGATTAGGCACACCTTAGTCTCCAGTCTGATGTTGTTGCTGTTCAGTGCTCTGAAGAGGTCCCTGACAGCTGGCATTCCAAATGCAATTAGTCTCTTGATTTCCCATCTGCTGGTACCAAGAGCATTGATTGTGAAGTCAAGCAAACGAAAATTGTTGGCAAACTCAATCTCTTTACCATCCATAAAGATGCTGCCTATTGGTCCAGTGGTGAAAATCTTTATTTTCTTAATGTCGAGCTTTAATCTTTAGGCTTCAGTCCTTGATCTTCTGTAGCAAGCGCTTCATGTCCTCCTCAGTTTCAGTACACAAGGTTGTGTCATCTGCATAACACTTCTTCAAGAACATTTCTTCAAGTGTCTTTTTGCCATCTAAATGTCTTCCTTTGTGAAAAAAGTCTTACCATGTCTTTTGCCCATCTTTAAGGCTTTGGCCTCTACACCCATGTCTCTGATCCAACTGAAACTGAATTTTTGCATGGTTTGAGATGTGGATCCTGCTTCGGCTTTCTGCAAGTACATGTCCAGTTTTGACATCTCCATCTGTTGAAGAGGTTGTCATTGCCCCAGCTATTTAGCTTTGTTACCCCATGGAATACCCCTTAATTAATGATAGGTAGATAGGTAATGAGAGAG
>NW_006399910.1:3790862-3792184 GCF_000299155.1 Elephantulus edwardii | reverse complement strand
TACATAGGGTCGCTATGAGTCGCAAGCCACTCGACGGCCATAACAACAACAACAATATCTTTGTGGTTGCTACTGTAGATGGTATTGCTTTCTTGGTCTCTTTTTTTATGTTTTCTTTTTTATTTTATTTTATTATTTTATTTTTGTTATTAATTTTTTTATTCTTGTAGAGGAATCTCACTAGTTTTTGTGTATTGATTTGTATCCTGCTATTCTACTAAATTGGATGACTCAGTCTAACCATGGTTTGTGTTATGTATATAGCAAAATTTTTACCATCTTTTTGCTGATTTGCAAGCCTACTATTTCCATATTGCTATTACGTGTCATCAAGTTTAGTATGACCCATAGCGACCCTATAAACAACAGATCTGTACCCTATTCTATCCTGTGGCACACTAACACTTCCTGACACACAGGGGTTGATTGCTGCAGTCACCATGTCAATCTACCTGGTTGAGGGTCTTCTTATCCTTCACTGACAGTCCACCCTTCCAAGCATCATTCCCCCTCCAACGAATAACCCCTCCTAAGAACAAACTCAAAATATGTAAAGCAAAGTCTCATCATTCTTCCCTTCCATGAACACTCCAGCTGCACCCTCTCCAAGACATATCTGTTTGTTCTCTAGGCCATCCATGGGTTATTATTTACTGCTCTTCTCCAACACCAGACTCAAAGTTGTAATATTTTCACCTCTGTCATTCCTCTGTCCAGCTCTTAGATATGTAGGAAGTGATCAGAAGGCCTACAGCCTAAATCAGCCTAGTCTTCAAACTGACATTAATATTTCTCAATAATTTTGAAAGGTCCTAGCTGCAGTTTTCCCCAGTGCACTGCATCTCCTGATTTCCTGGTTTCTGGTACCAAGGATGTTAATTATGGATCCAAGCAGGATGAAGCTGTTGAGAGTTTCAATTTCCTCTTCATATACCACAATGTTACCTATCAGTCCAGTGGTAAGAGTCTATTTTCTTGACATTGAGATGCAATTCACACAAAAGTTGCATTTCTTGATCTTCTGCAACAAGTGCTTCAAGTTCTCACTTTCAGCAAGCAAGGTTGTCTCATCTGGATAATGCAGGTTATTGATAAATCTTCATCCAATCCTGATTCCACATTCCTCTTCATAAAGTTCAGCTTCTTGAATAATTTGCTCAGCATATTGAAAGAGAATACAACCTCGCTGCACTCTCTTCTCAGTTATAAAGCATGCAGTGTTCCCCTGCTCTGTTTACACAACAGCCTCATTCCTCATGAGCATAATTAAATGTTCTGGGACTCCCATTCTTCAAAATGTAAGCTACCGCATGCTATGACCA
>NW_006399910.1:3773577-3785607 GCF_000299155.1 Elephantulus edwardii | reverse complement strand
GTCAAATCACATCTGACTGGTACAGGAGGAGATTGTCCCTCCTTCCCCGGCAGAGCATCTGGTGGATTTGAACCATGCACCTCTGGGATTGCAGTTGCAGCTCCTTACCACTAGGCCACCAGCCATTGTCTTCTTGCACACATTGGTTCTGCTAAGAAATGAAAACTTAATCTAATTGGTTTTCCTTTATAGGTGATTCATTCTCTTGTGCAGCTTTTGGTATTCTTTCTTCTATTTTGAATAATTTGACAATGATATGTCTTGAAATTTTTACTTACAGTCTTTTGTAGTTCGCTGACATTCTTGAATGCAGATTTCCTCATTCTTCATGGTAACTGAACGTTTTTTATTCTAGTACCTCTTCCACAATTTTCTCGTATTTTCCCTGCCCCATCTCTTCTGGAATTCTGATCTATATATGCTTCTCCTTTTGGTGTTAGCTCACATAATTCTAAAGTAGTCTTCATTTTCCTATTGCTTGCTCTCTATTTCTTCTTGTTGTATGTTCCCAATGAAGTTTTTGTCTTTTAAATCACCGACACTGTTCCATCTTTTCCATCTCCTTTCTTTGGAAATTTTTGCCATTTCTGTCTTCAGAGTCTGAATTGCATTTTCATACAGTTCTAGTATTTCCAGTACTCTGTTGGCTATACCCTCTCTGAATTTTGACAATTTTTTAAAAAATTCTGGTATCTCTTTATGTATAGTTTCAATTCTTCCTTTTATCTTTTGCAGTTTCTTCAGTAGTTGCTCTTGTTTTTCCACATTGATTTATTTCTTCTGTCTTCCAGTCTCTGGGTTTATTTGCCTTATTTGTAGCTTCCATTCTTTCTTCCATCCTTTGTACCTTCTTAAGTAGCTGTTCATATAACTCCATGCTGAAACATTTCTTCTATCTCCCTTTCTCTGGGGTATTAATTAAGTCTGTAATATGTTCTGCTTTCTTTAGAATGCTTGTTTTATTTTTTCACAATATTTGATAGCCCGTACTGCTTTCTTGACATTACAAGGAGTTTTCCATGGTATGTATTAGGCTGTCTCTGCTATGTCTTATAGTTCTTTAACTTTATGAAACCATTGATTAGATGCAGGCTTAAAGTGTTCACTTTATGGGGGTGGTCAACTCACTTTACAGGAATTCCTTTCTGGTCATGAGATATGGGAAAGTTTGCCTTTCCTCAAGGCTTTTAAGTCCTCTCCTGTCTGTGGTGGAGCACTGCAGGAATCTCTCTCACCTCTCCTTAAGTGTATTATTGTTTTCAATAATCTGGAGAACCAAGTTCTCCAACTGATGCAGTTCTTCTCCAGGAGTAGCTCCTCATTCTCCCACCCAACCCTCGCAACTCAGTGAGCACTTTTTGGGATGGAGTCTTCCACTTGATTGTGGCTTCCATCTCCTAAAGTCTATTGCTGTCCTCAGTGATCTGTGATGAAGCTCAGCAACCAGGTTTCCTAACTGAAGCGGTTTTCCTCCAGGGGAATTTCAGGCAACTCCCTGTCCCACATGGCAATGCATTCTCTCTGGGAGGGAGTCTTTTACCTCTTGTTACAATTCTTGAAACCCACTCCTCTGTCTGGGAGTCTTTTGGGTCTTATATTAACAGATTTGTGTTTACAAAACTGACATCCAATGATTCCTTTTCCAGAAAACAAGAAATGTTGGAATTTGGTAAAAAATTTTCTTCCTAAGATTTTTGACAAGACGGGAACTTTATAAATAGAAGTTTATCTGACTTGATCAATTTCTGAACCAGTCATAAATATTTCAAATGGTGTTCTTCTAAGTAAGTAGTACATATTAGTTATCTTCCCTTCTTATTAAAACTTCTGAGGCTGTCCTTAGAATAGCATTAACTTTAAAGGAGTAAATTTGATTTATAACTGAGGCTTTCTTTTGACATTCAGTTTATGTTGGTTGTGTTCAATGGTTTTATTTTTCTTCTGAAGAAGTATTATATTAATGAGTTGGTGACATTTCAGAAAGCTTACCTTAGACTGTGGCTTATTCTCTGTATTGCATTATAATTATTGGCTTGCCTGTAAATCTCTTGTGTGTCTCTCATGTAGAAACCAAGTAAATGTAAAACTATTATTCATCTTAATTTGTAACACTAATTATCCTTTGCGGATATGCATGTGTTAGTTACATAACAACAAATGGCCTCTGGGTTTATTGTATGCATTATTTTCTTAAAAAAAATTACTCACACTTGAGTGTTTTCTCCTTCTACTTTCTTAATCCTTAAAACATGATCTATAGTACTGATCCAAAGAAGACAACTTTTTTTGAGCTTGGCCAATGGTTAGCCATGTTCATAAAATAATATTAGGGGGAAAAAAGATGATAGAGAAAATAATGTGTACACATTTGGCAATGAAGATACCACAATTCAATTTAGGACATAAAACCTGCCAATTGAAAATAAGGAGACACATTGTACTGGGAAAAGCTGCAATTAATTGATGTCAGTTTGCGGACTAAGGTACATCTGATTCAGACCATGTTCTAGAATGTCTATTTGAGCTTTATTGATTATGGAAAGGCATTTGACTGTGTGAATCATGACAAGTTGTGGCAGACATTTGAAAAGAATGGGAATCTCAAAGCACTTGACTGTGCTCATGCAGAACCTATACCTGGATCAGGAGGCTATTGTCAGTCTTTCATGGTTTGGGATTGGGAAGGGAGTGTTTCAGGATTATATTCTATCTCCATACATGTTCAATTTAAATGCTGGGCAAATTATCTGAGATGCAGGAATCTATAAAGAGGAATGTGGCATCAGGATTGGATATAAATTTCAATATCATAGATAATCTGCAGTATACAGATGACACAATACAACCTTACTTGCTGAAAGTGAGAAGGAATGCAGCCTTCAATACAGATTGTGTCCCAAGTCAAGTAAACAAAGATACTTACCACTGGACCAAGAGACATTGTCATAATGGATGGAGATGATATTGAAGCTGTCAAGAGCTTCATCTTGCTTGGACCCACAGTTAGCACCCTTGGTACGAGCAGTCAAGAAATAAAGAGACACATAGCACTGGGAAAATCTGCAGTTAAGGACCTTTCCAAATTATTGAGGAGTAGTTATGTCAGTTTGAAGATGTGTCTGATTCAAGTCATAGTTTTTCCTATTACTAGCTATGCATCCGAGACCTGGACAATGAATGAGGATCACAGAAAAGGAGTTGACACCTTTCAGCTATGGTGTTAGAGAAGAGGACTGAACATCCCATGGATGGCCATGAGAATGAATAGATATGTCTTGGAGATGGTGAAGTCAGAAAGCTCTTTGTAGGCAAGAATGATGAGACTTCACCTCACACACTTTGGATATATTGCTAGGAGGTGCTATTCCTTGGAGAAGGACATGATGTTTGGAAGGTAGAGGGTTGTGAAGGGAGGAAGACCCTCATCTAGGTGGACTGATACATTTACTGCTGCAGTGGGTCCTTATAAGTCAGGAAGTGTGAGGATGGTGCAGAACAAGACAGAGTTCAGATTTTTTTCCCCTTGAGTCTCTATGAGTCGTACAAGACTCAATGACACCTAACAATAAAAATAACAGCAAATTATTACAGATTGAGAAACTTTAAAAACAAATATTTTTTTCTCCTACAGTGACGTAGGTCAGAAGTCAAAATCAAAGTGTCATTGGAATTGGTTACTTATGGATTCTCTGCAAAAAGATATATGCCAGCCCTCTCTGCTAGCTTTTAGTCACCAGAGCTGACTCTTGGCCTTTCTAGGTTTGCAGTGGCTGAAGTCCAGTGCCTGCCTGTGTTCTCACATAGCAATCCCCTTTCTGGGATCAACTTTCTGCTGTTCTAAAAGGACATCTGTCAGTGAATTCAGAGGTCCATAGTATATCTGCATTTGTCCTTTATCTAATTAATTTTCCTTTCAGAGATTCTGGCTGGACATACCTTTTGTGGGATTACAATTTAACTCCCACATTTTTCTCATACCCTCTTTCATGCTTTTTCTTTTGATCTTCATCTTTTTAAGATACTTTTTTTTTTACTTTCTAGAAAACCAACTTTTCATTTCATATATATTATTATATACATATTCTTAACAATATAAATACATTAGTTTGTTGAACTATTAAACATTGCAGATAGTACACATTTCATAAAATATTTTTCTATTTCAAAGCTATTAATTGCAACATGTTGGAGTGGATATAGAGAGATAGGATCTCTCATATACTGTTGGAAAGATTATAAAATGGTGCAACCCACTCTGGAAGAAAGTTTGTAGTTTCTTTAAAAAAATCAAAAGAACTGAACATAGACATTCCATATGGTCTAGCTATTCCACTCCTAGAAATACATCCCAATGAAATTAGAACCTAGGCACAAATGGAGATTGGTACCTCATTGTTCATAGCAGTGTTATTCACCATAATAAAAACCCAGAAACAGCCCAAATGTCCAACCATAACCAAATGGATTTAGAAATTGTAGTACATTCACATGATGTACTACACAGCACTGGGGAGTATCAATTTTGAAAATTGCTACAGAACTTAAGAAAGATTGGAGGGCAATAATGCTGTGTGTACTAACTCAGTCTCATGAGGATAAATACTGTATGACACTATTATTGTAAAAACAGAAGCATAACTAATAAAATGTGTATGGGGACTTAAAGGGGACAGGAATGGAAACAGAAAGGTAAGTGAAGAAGGGAGGAAACCATAGTCACATAATTTGGTGGGTGGAGGGAGGAGGGGAAAAGGATATAGGAAAGATGTAGGGCAGATCTGTAAAGACAAGTTAACAATGGACATGGTTCAATGGTGATTAATTTTTTAAAAAGCATTATGAATGAGAATGATTGTATGAAACTCAGTGTGGATTAAGAATAGTATAAAACAAATGTATATGAACTTTGTATGCAAACCAATGTAAAGTAAAAAAAATTAAAAATAAGTATGAAGGACATAAAAATATTGTAAATGAAAGACTGCACTGAACACAAGATACATGCGTACACAATGTACATGAATTGTAAAACTATTTTCATGATATTTACAACCATTCCTTTTTCAAATGTTTTTGATACTTGAAAAAAGAAACCAACAGTATTTTTGCCAAATTTTATGCAGTACTAGTGAAGTTAGGCTATGTTTTCCGAAGGTCATCTATTATCTCTGCTATAGTTCAGCAATGGTAATGTGAATGTTGCCACTTAGGTCACCTCCTTAAGACATTAAAACATTTACTGCTCAGGTTGTTGCATTCATTAATATCCAATTTAAACCAATCATCATTTTATTATAGCTTTATTCCCACTGTACCATAAAGTAACCTTGCTCATAAATGTTTTAACCTGTAGGTTCATATAGATAAAAATATCTTTCATTATATGCTTTGAAATTTCATTGGCAATCATATTTAGTAGTGTTTCACAGAACTCATGACGCATTCTTTAAAAATAACAATGTGTACTTCTTTTGAAACTGTGATAAAGATATATTGTCATAAATGGAATTATATCCCCCCAAATTATGTATTAATTTGATTAGGTCATGTTTCTCAGTATAATTAAATTACTCTATCTGTTGTAAATCCTAACATCGATAAAGTTAGAGGCAGGATTAGAGGTGGTTATATAATGGCACAGTTGTTCCCAACATACGATCTGGTATTATAAGCCCTGTCCATCTAATAAAAGTGGATTAGAGTAGGAAACAATACTCTTGATGCAGTCACAACATTGATCTAATGAAAAAGGGAGCTTTCTTGGATTGTGGCCTGAATAACTTTTGTTTTACAAGAAATAAGGGAGAAATTAACAGTGTTCTCAGAACTTCTATATTAGCAAGAAAGAAATACCATGAAAGGAGAGCCTTTTACACACTCAGACATCCACATTGAGAAGCTCTGTGATGTAGGGAAAGGCCAACATGCAAGAAAAACTCCAAGGGACATTGGGCAGACAAGTGCTGATGGAGCAAGGACCTTCCTCCAAAACTGACAGGAGAAAGCTTTCCCCAAGAATCAGCACCTTGACTTTGGACTCCTAGCATTCTAAACTATGGGAGAATAAACTTATTATTTGTTAAAATAATTCACTTTTTGTATCTCTTTTTATAGTAATTCTGGATAACTATAGAATTTTCTGATTTAGAAAGTCATTGGTGGTTGTTATTGTTATTAGAGTGGAATCAACTCCACTTCATAGATACCTTGTGTACAATAGAATTAGATCCTGTCTGCACCTGTGTGCCAGCCAGGCTCATAAACTCTGCTGTTCTTAAGTGGTCCTTGCAGTCATTTTGTCAATTCATCTCATTGAGGACATTTGTCTTTTCCCCTGATCTTCTGCATTTCCAAGTATGATGTCCTTATTCAAGGACTAACTCCTCCCTAATGATATGGCCAGAATGTTGAGATTCTAGCTCCTGCAGAATAGATTTTTGTGTTAACACAAACAAAAGAATGCAAAACCCTCACCAAATTCCAAATTCTTGGCCTGATGAATCTTGGTCTTTAAATTTACATCCTTGCTTCTTAGTACTTGAAGAAGGCCATTATAATGCATTTGCCCCTTGCAATTCATGATTTGATTTATTGATGGCTGGTTCCTGGGATGTTGATTGTGGGGCTAAGTAAAATGAGATTTAGTGGTACTAATTAGCTTTGCTGTTAATCCAAAGACAGTTCACATTCACCTGTGGCACGTCTCATTCAGTTTGCCGACTTAGAAACCAAATGAAGGAATAGCTGTAAGTCCTTATGATTGGATAACAATGAATGAGTGAGTGAGTGAGTAAGTGATCATGATGTTACTTATTTGCTCAATTGTGAAGACTTATTTTTCTGAGCTGTGGTGTTGGAGAAGAGCACTGAACATCCTATGGATGTCCAAGAGAATGAACAGATGTTTCTTGGAGAGGGTTCAGGCGGACTGTTCTTTGGAGGCAGGAATGATGACATTTCACCTCAGATACTTTGGGTATGTTGTATGTTGCTAGGAGGGGCTATCCTTGAAGAAGGACATGTTACTGGGAAGGATGGAAGGTCGGCGAATGAGAGGAAGACTCACCTAGGTGCACTGACATTGTGACTGCTGCAATGAATTCTTATGTGTCAGAAAGTGAAGATGGTGCAGGATAGAACATGATTTATATCTTTTGTTCATAGGGTCACTATGAGTCATACTTGATTCAACAGCACCTAACAACAAGAACAATCCATAATGAAAGCTATGATCTTTGAGGTTAGTCATCAATAAATACTTCAAGTCATCTTTGTTTCTGCCATCAACATCATGTCTCTCTCTCTCTCTCTCTCTCTCTCTCTCTCACACACACACACACACCATGAAGGACCTTCTTAACAAGTGATTTTAATTGGCTACATCCTCAGGCCTATAATGTAACTCTGAGAAAATATTAGTAAGTAGTTAAAAGTATACTATTATTAGTTGATACAGATGTTATGATTCATAGCAACCTTATGCACAACGAAACAAAATGTTCCCAGTCTGGTACTGGGGTTACAGTCTGTTCTGCTAGAGTAATAGCAGACTGGTTACTAAAAGATGGAGGCCAGCAAGGTTCCAAATGTTTGATCTGCTGTACCATTCCATTCTGATCACCTGTCTCTCTTTCATTCAATTCCTCGACTCCTCTATACCCCTTCAGTTCTGTGGCTCACTGGAAGGTCTCACAGAAACTCAAATCCATCAATAAAATGATCCACATGACTGTGGGTGATTCAGGTCAGTGTTTCAGAGGCTGGTGAGCTACAGACCAGGATCCTGTAAACTGTCAGTTGCAATACAGCTGAATATTGCGTCCTCGGAAAGCAAAAATCCCAAAATAGATATAAAATTGAGCTTTGACAAACTTATATAGGCCTATAGTAAGTAGGCCTTGTATCCCACTCTAATCTTATTTTCTTAATGCAATAAAATTCTTTGTCACAAAATAAAAAGTTAAACAGTGGCTAAGAAAGTAATTGTAAAAAAAAACAAAACCTTTGATACCACGCACCACACTTGACACTATTCATTTATCTACCCATTAATCTTCATATTTGAAAAACTAACTTTTCCTTTACAATCATCTTAATTAGAACTACATTCAAGAAAGCATGTAAATGAACAATTTCAGTACTCTAAGGAAACAACTATATTCTTTTCCCTGAAAAATCTTCTGTTTCAAATGGAACCTTGACAATCTGTATCTATTAATAAATCCAATCCAAAACAAGCAATCAACACTAGTTCACAGCGTGAAATGTTTGAACTTCATCTGGTTGTTTTCTGATCCGTTCAACCCTAAGTATTAGCGGTTAGGTCCAAACGGACATCAGTAACAAAGTCAGATGTCCAAATTTCTTCCTATATTTCAGACCACCTGATCCCGTCAGTATTAGTTCTTGCATGGGGCCAAGTAAACAAGGCAGGAGTCCTCATGATTCCCTGCTCCTCAAGTTAGCATCCCTTCTTTTCTTATCTGTACATCTGTGCATGCTAGGTTAATAGTGTCAATAGAACAAGTCCAAACCCTTGTCTCTTCATTGCTACAAGTTTCCTACTTCATCTCTAGTGGATCTATGTGATCACCAGCAGTGAGCATACTTTCCAGGCCTTAGAAAGGGAGTCTGATGGGCACCAAATTTTCCTTGTTTCAATGCACTGGAAGACAATA
Organism: Elephantulus edwardii; assembly: GCF_000299155.1. NCBI lineage: Eukaryota > Metazoa > Chordata > Mammalia > Macroscelidea > Macroscelididae > Elephantulus > Elephantulus edwardii. The sequence continues at coordinate 3,776,929 of NW_006399910.1, read as the reverse complement.
TTATTTCCATTTTTTAAAGTCAAAACTTTCTCTTTTTTCCTGTTTATTCTTCTTCTCAAATGTAAATCTTTTCAATTAGAAGTCTAAGTTGGATTTACAAATTATCTAAGTAGAAAATTCCTTAGAATAGTGGATGGGTATTTAATATTTCCCAGGTCAAGCTTCATGGCCTCAGCCAAGTTTTAATGCTTCAATAAGCATTTATTCAAGGAAAATTTTCACTTTTTAGTGTATCTAATCAACCATGAGCTTCCTCAATGATTCCTTCCACAGATGTACTCAAGCTTATTCTTTCTAGCAGGTGAGGTCCATGTGTAAAGGTGCCATTTGTGTCTTTTATAAAAGGTATTAGCAATGAATAAACCATTGAAAAGAAAAAAAATTCATTTATTCTATTTCCAGCCTTATTTCTGTCACCAACCCTGTATTTCCTCTCTTTATGACTCCTAACTTTGGCATTCAAGTCACCAATTATCATTAATGTATCTTGACTGTATATTCGAACTGAAAGATTTGATAAAGATTTTAGTTTTCTTGCTCCTAGGATCTAGATAGTAGTGTATTTGTAAAATAGTTGAATGAATGGGATTTCTTCATATGCATAAGAATGATATCCTATCACTGACAACATTGTATTTCAGGATAGAACTTGAAATTGATTTCCTGACTATGAATGCAACAGCATTCTTCTTCGGTCTTTCATTCCTAGAATGGTATACCATATATCTGATTCAAAGTGGCCAAAGCTAGTCCATCTCATCTTAGTAATGTATAGTATGCTGATGTTCATGTGTACCATTTCATTTTTTGCAATTTCTATCTTTCCAGCATTCAAGCCATGTACATGCCATGTTCCACCTATTAAACTCTGATTGTCATTATTTGTTCTCATTTTGACTGATTCCAATCTGGGCTTTAACATTACTTCTATAACTATCTGCATTCTTCTACTGTTCATATGGTTTTGAGAGGCCTGTTATTTAAGAAGGGAATGGCCAATCCTGTTTCTTAGTCTGTTTTTATTTCAGAGCTCTACAAAAATCTGGACATCATGGATAAGCCTTGTGGCATTTGACACGTCAGTGGCATCACTTTCAGTATCACAGCATCCCACTCAACATATTATTCAGTACAGTAAACTGACAGACAAGTACTGTATAAATTAGAATAATGTTCTCCCCAAACATAACAATTGACAATTTAGATTGTAACCATAATAGAAAAAAAATCTTCACACAAAGTCCTAACTGGTTTAAATAAGAGGCTTCTAGCTGACAGCTGATTGTTAATTAAATAAAAATGACAGAACAGGTCACATTTCATTGTTAACTAAGTAAAAAAAAAACAACCAACAAAATACAACTTGTACTTGAATGTTAACTAAATAAAAATTACCTAGCTTCCAGAAGAGAACTATATCAAACAAGAGGCTCTAAGGCAGATCGGAACCAACTTTTAATCACAAAAGGCTTCCAATTGGACCCTAATTGTTTCAAACAAGTGCCTTCCAGCCCACAACTGATTTTTTTAATTAAATCAAATGACCAAACACTCAGCTAGCACTTGATTATTGACTAAGTAAAAAAAATGGTTATTGATGAGTCTTCCTCCTATTCTGATAACACATTCTTAGACATAGAGTCCAGCTTCTCTAATAATTTGCTCAGACTCAAATTGAATAAATGTGGAGAGAAAATACAATCTCATGAAATCCCTTCTTAATCTAAACTATGCAGTGCTCCCTTGCTCTATTTGCACAATATTCTCCTGATCTAGATAAAGATTCTGCAAGAGCATAGTCAATTGCTTTGGGATTCCCATCTTCTCAATGTTAGCCATAACTTGTTACAATCCACACAATCAAAACCCTTTGTATAATCAATAAAGTAAATATTAATTTAATAAAATAAATATGGATTGCAACTCAACATCAAGAGGACAAAGATTCTTACCACTGGACCAATAGGCAAAATCATAATTGATGGAGAAAAGATTGAAACTGTCAAAGGCTTCATCTTATTTGGGTCCACAATTAATACCCTTGGTATCAGCAGTCAGGAAATCAGGAGACATATTGCACTGGGAAAATCTGCAATTAGGGACTTCTCCAAATTATTGAGGTGTAATGATGTCAGTTTGAGGTCTAAAATACACCTTATTCAGACCATAGTCTTTGTGACAATTTGTTATGCATTTGAAAGCTTGACAGTAAGGATGAAAGAAGAATTAATATCTTTAAGCTGTGGTGTTGAAGATTCCATGGACTACCAAAAGGACAAACAAATATGTCTTAGAAAGGGTGCAGCCAGAGTGCTCTTTGGGGGAAAGGATGGTGAGACTTTGGCTCACATGCTTTGGGCAAATTCCTTGGAAAGGGACATGATGGTTGGAAAGGTGGAGTGTTAGTGTAAAAGAGGAAGACCCTTGAACAGGTGGAATGACACAGTGGCTGATGCAATAGGTTCTAGTGTGTCAGGAGGTAGGATGAGGTTCAGCTCTGTTGTTCATAGGGTCACAATGGGTGATACTCGACTCAACAGCACTAACAACAATAACATGAACCTTCATTATTGTTCAATTCCTCATTTACTCTTAAGAAGAGAGCATGCAATTCAGCCCATTATGCTGCTCTGTTCTTATCTTCCTTAATCAAATTTGGTTTTTGGGGTTTTTTTTGTTTGGTTTTTGGGTGTTTGTTTTTTTTTCCAATTAATTTTAATGAAAGTTTACAGAGACTTAGCGTTTCCGGAATTCATTGTTGCACTTTTCTCCCAGCCCACCCCCTTCCCCTCAATTAACTCTTCTCCTTCAAAAGTAAAGAAAAAAAACCAAACAAACAAACAACAAACCTCTGTCATTGTTATGCAATCCCTCCCCACAAGTCTACTCCACTGTGCAGCCTTCATTCTGGACTCCTGTAATGACAATAATACCCAATCATATATCCCTTTTAAACAGTTCTCACCCTCATCTGTTTCAATGTAGTATACATCATTCCTCCCCTCCTTCTTTGTCTTCCCTCAACCCCGATGTCAGTCCTGTTTTATAACAGTGGCCCTGTCCAATATTTATCCTTTTGTGACTGAGATATTTCACTCAACATAATGTCCTCCAGGGTCATCCATTTTGCATAATATTTCATGAGTTCCTTGTTTTTCAATGCTGTATAGTATTCCATTGTGTGAATATACCATAGCTTCTCTATTCATTCATTAGTTAATGGGCACTTGGGTTGTTTCCAGCTCTTTGCTATTGTGAACAAACAAACACATCAAAAGACAGGAAAAACAGACTAATGACTCTCTAACCCAATATCTCCAGCAAATTGAAAAAGAACAGCAAGAAAACCCGA
>NW_006399910.1:3763230-3769087 GCF_000299155.1 Elephantulus edwardii | reverse complement strand
AAACAAAACCTGTAATATTTATCTGTGAATGGAATAATCCTAGTTACATTGTTAGGTGGTAAAATTATGATTTTTCCCTTTTTTATCACAGCTATAGAGTTATATATATATATATCTCACAGTCATTTATAAATGTGGATTCAAATTTGGCATACAGTCTAATACCTTCATATTAAAAACAACAGAAAAAAAAAGCCATGATAAACATGGGTGTACATATATCTGCTTGGGTGGCAGTTATGGTTTCTTTAGGGTAAATTCTCAATAGTGAAGTTGCTGGGTCAAATGGTATTTCTATTTGCAACTTTTTGAGAAAGCATCATACAGCCTTCCATAGTGGTTGCACCATTTTACACTCTCACCAACAGTGAATAAGGGTTCCAGTTTCTCCACAACTTCTCCAGCATTTGATGTTTGCTGTTCTGTTAAATTCTACTATTCTTAGTGTGGTGAGGTAATGTCTCATAGGTGTTTTTAATCAAGATCATTTAATCTACGGGTCTTAATGCTTCAAATTTTCACAACGAATGTTGTCCATGTACCCTGGAACTGCCACCTGTGAATCAACTAGCCATCTGCTGGTCAGTGCAGGAAGTTGTCCATAGGGCACTGTCCATTTTGCAATGAGCTCTTGTAATGTCTCCTAAGGTTTTAGGGTAGGACTAAGGGGGAAAAGGCTGCTTGCTTTTGGATATTGTGGCTACTTACCTGCATTCTCTCAGTGGCTTATTTCTGAATGAATAATTTTCATTTTACCACAGAACTGTTTTGGGCACCACCTTCTTTATTAGAGTGTTTTCTGAGCATTATCCATTACATGATGGATATTTCAGGTATTCTAATACACTTATATCCTTCTGTCATTGAAGCAGTCTCAATCACTAGCATGTAAGTAATTGCTTTCAAATGGTAGCAGTATTAGGAAATGTTATGGTCCAGAATCCTAATGTCTATTGCAGGGCAGCCTTGAAGGAATTTTGTCATAAGCTTCAATTTGCATGATTGTGGGAGGAAACAACCTTGAGAATGGTCACAAGGTCCTAGAGACAAGGACAAAGAGACTCTTTTCTGTAGTTCTGAAAATTTTGTGAAAAATTATGCAAAACCTAAATTTGGACCAAGAGGCAGTTGTCAGAACAGAGTAAGAAAACACCACATGGTTCAAAATCAAGGAAGGTGCACACCCGGTATTCATCCTATATCTTTAAAATCTGTATGTGGAACAGATCATCTCAGAAGCTGGGCTCTTTGAGAAGGAATATGGTATCAGGATTGGAGGAAGACTCATCAACAATCCACTTTACGCAGAAGACACAATCTAGCTTGCTGAAACAAAGGAGAATCTGAGGCATTTGCTGCAGAAGTTCAAGGACTTAAATATGGATTGAAACTCAACATGAAGAAAACAAAGATTCACATAATGGCTTGGGCTGCCATTCCGTTTTTTTTTCAAGGAAATTTATGGATGTTGTTATTGTTATGTGTTCTTGAGTCACTTGTGAATCATAGCAACCCTATGTACAACAGTCCTGAATTCTGCTCTATCTTGAGCCAAGTTTCTGGTCTCTGACACATTTACCCTCCTTACCCAGTCAGTGAGTCGATCTATCTCATTCAGGGTCTTCTTCTTTTGCACTGTCTTTCCACCCTTCCAAATATAATGCCCCTCTCCAAGCACTGATCCTTCCTTGCAACATGTCCAAATTATGTCAAACAGAACTTAAAAATCCTTGCCTCCAAGGAGCAGCCTCTATAGAATATACCTGTTCGTTCTTCTTGCAGTCCATGCTATAATCTATACTCTTGTCCAGCACCACAACTTAAAGAATTGATTCTTTTTCTATCACCCTTAGTCATTTTCCAAGTCTCTGATGCATAGCATTTAATTGTGAAGACCCAAAGCATGAATGAGATGTACCTTAGGCTCTAGACTGACTTCATTGATCTTCAGTATCAATGAAGTCAGTCTAGATCCCTGATGACAGATTTTCTCAGTGCAATTTATCTTTTCATTTCCTGGTTGCTGGTTCCAAAAATGTTGACAGGAGAGATCCCTGATGAAAGATTTTCTCAATGCAATTTACCTTTTCATTTCCTGGCTGCTGGTTCCAAAAATGTTGATTGTGGAGCTAAGTAAGCTGAAGTTATTGACAATATCGATCTCTTCTCCATCTATCATGATGCTGCCAATTGGCCGAGTGGTGAGAATGTTTGTTTTCTTGATGTTCAGCTTCAATCCAGTCCATATGGAAGGCTGCAATTCTTTACTTTCTGCAGCATATGCCTCAGGTCCTCCTTAGTTTCAGCAAGCAAAGTTGTGTCTTCTGCATAATGCTGGTTGTTGATGAGTCTTCTTCCAGTCCTGACACATTCTTGTTCAAGGAGCCCAGCCTCCCGGATGTTCTGTTCTGCGCATAGATTGAAAAGGTATGGAGACAGGATACATTCCTGATGTTAACTTTTCCTGATTGTAACCCATACAGTGCTCCCTTGCTCTGTTCTGACAAGTGATTACTGGTCAAAGCATAGGTTTCACATAAGCACAATCAAGTGCTCTGTAATTTTTATTCTTCTTAGAGTTAGTCACAGTTTGTTGTGATCCACACAGTCAAATGCCTTTGCATAGTCAATGAAACACAGATAGACATTTCTCTGCTATTCTGTTTTCGTCTAAGATCCATTTAAGATTGGCTATAATACCCATAGTGCTGCAGCAGCTTCAATACCCAGCCTGCATATCTTGTTCTCTGCTGATATGCTGTTCCAATTGTTTTTGGAACATTTTCATTCAGTAGGCCCTTCTTTGCATGTGATATTAATGATATTGTTCAATAGTTTCCACACTCTGTGAGGTCACCCAGTTTTGTAATGGGAAAAAATAGATCTCTTCTACTCAGTTGGCCAGGTAGTTGTTCTCCAGATTTCTTGGCACAACCTGGTGAGTGTGTCCAGGGTAGCATCTGTTTGTTGAATTATGTCAATTGATATGTCATCAGTTTCTGGGCCGTGTTTTTTGCTGTTTCCTTTAGAGCAGTTTGAACTTTTTCCTTCATCACCAGAGGCTCTTGATCATATGTTGTTCCATGAAATTCTTCTGTGTCTTCCAATTCTTTATGGTATAGTGACTCTGTGCACCCAATCTTCTTTTGATGCTTTCTGGATAATTCCATATTCTGCCCAAATCATTCTTAAGTCCTTAATTACTGAAACTTGAGACTTGAATTTGTTTTTCTATTTTTTCGACTTAAGAAATGTTGAGTTTGTCCCTTTTGATTTTCCTTCTCCTCTTTAGACATTTAATGATCATACTTGGCTTTGTCTTCCTGAGCTGCCCTTTGAAATCATCTGTTCAGCTCCTTAACATCTTGATTTCTTCCCTTTGCTTTGTCTTTATAGCACCCTAGTGCAATATTCGGAGACTCTTCTGACACCCATTTTGATCTTTTCTTCTCCCTCTGTTTTTGCAATGACCATATGTGTTCTTCATGGATGTTAATCTTGATATCCTTCCACAAGTCATCTGGTCTTCATTCATTAGTATTCAAGGCCTCAAACTGGTTCCTGAGATGGTCTTTAAATTCAGTAGGGATAGATTCAAGGCCAAATTTTGGTTCTTGTGAATTGGATTTTATTTTCTTTAGCTTCCATTTGAACTCGCATACAAGCAGTTGATGGTCTGATCTATAATTAGCACTTGTCCTAGTTTCCACAGCTTATATTAAGCTTCTCCAATGATTTTCCCACATAGGTAATCAATCCAATTCCTGTGTAGGCCATCAGGTGAGGTCCATGTGTAATAGTTATCTTTGTTGCTTCTCATAAAAGGTATTTGGGATGAATTACTGATTGATTGCACAGAATTCTATCATTCTGACTGCAGGCTCATTTTTGTTATCAAGTCCATGTTTTTTGACTATGAAACCTTCTTCTCTATTCTCAACTTTTCCCAGTCACCCATTATTGTTAGTGCATCTTGTTGGCATGTTTGATTGATTTCTGACTACAGCAGTTGGTAGAAGTCATCCCTTTTTTCATTTTTGGCTCTGGTTGTTGGTGCATAAATTTGAATGACAGTAGTATAAACAGGTATTCCTTGTATGTGTACGGGTATTATCCTATTACTCACAGCACTATATTTAAAGATAAATCTAGAAATGGGCATTTAAACTATGAATGTGACCCTGTTTTTCTTACCTTTTTATTTCCAACAATGTAGATCATATGATTGTCTGATTAAAGTGTCCCATGTCAGTATATTTCATTTCACCAATGCCAAGGATGTCAATGTTTATGCATTCCTTTTTTTCCTTAACAATCTCCAATTATCCTATATTCATACTTCTCAAATTCCATGTTCCAATAATTAGATTCTCTTTGAAACGTTTCCTCCTTTTTTCTGATTCCCAACACAAAGGCTCATCTTCAGGTGTCATTTTGCTAGTCTAATCTAAGTGTCAGAAGAGACTGTGAAAATTGCACTGGAGCACAGAGAAGCCAAAGCACAAAGAAGAATTCAAGATACTAAAGAGTTGAATAGAAGATTTCAAAAGGCAGCACAGGATGACAAAGTAAAATATTACAATGAAATGTGTAAGGATTTGGAGTCAGAAAATCAAAAGGACCAAACTTGCTCAGAATTTCTTAAGCTCAAGGAACTGAAGAACAAATTCAAACCTCGAGTTGCTATAATCAAGGATGCTTTAGGCAGAATATTAAATAATCCAGGAAGTATTAAAAGAAGATGGAAAGAATATAATGAGTCACAATATCAAAAGGAATTGGCAGATACAGAAAAATTTCATGAAACAACATATGAACAAGAGTCTATGGTGATGAAAGAAGAAGTTCAGGCTGCTTTGAAGGAAATGGGGAAAAAAAGGCTCCAGGAATAGATGGTGTACCAATTGACATAATTCAGCTAACAGATGGTGCCCTGGACGTGCTCACCAATTTGTGCCAAGAAATCTGAAGAACAACTACTTGGCCAGCTGACTAGAAGCGATCTATATTTGTTCTCACCCCAAAGAAAGGTGACTCATCAGAGTGTGGAAACTATAGAACAATCTCATTGACTTCACATGCAAGCAAGATTTTACTGAAGATCATCCAAAAACGACTAGAACAGCACATCAGCAGAGATCTACCAGAAGTCCAGACTGGCTTTAGAAGGGATCCTGGTACTAGCAGATGTTAGATGGATCTTAGCTGAAAGCAGGGAATACCAGAGGAATGTCTATCTGTGTTTCATTGACTATGCAAAGGCGTTTTACTGTGTGGATCATAACAAACTGTGGCTGATTCTAAGAAGAATGGGAATCCCAGGACACTTGATCATTATAATGTGAAACCTATATTGGGAACGGGAGGCAGTCTTTCGAACAGAGCAAGGGAACACTGCACGGTTCATAATTGGGTAGGGAGCCTATCTCCATACCTTTTCAACCTGCATGCAGAACAGATTATCCGGGAGGCTGGGCTCTATGAGGAGAAATGTGGGGTCAAGATTGATGGAAGATCTAGCAACAATCTGCGTTATGCCGGTGACACTACCCTGCTTGCTGAAACTGAGGAGGACCTGGAGCACTTGCTGCACAGGGTCAAGGACTGCAGCCTCCAATATGGATTGAGACCCAATGTCAAGAAGACAAAGATTTTCACCACTGGGACAATTGGCAGCATCAGGATGGATGGTGAAGAGATTGAGATTGTACACAGCTTTAGTTTGCTTGGCTCCACAGTCAACACTCTTGACACCAGTAGCCAGGAAATTAAAAGGCACATTGCCATGGGAAAGTCTGCTGTTAGGGACCTCTCCAAAGTACTGAAGAGCAAGGTGTCTCTCTGGAGTCTAAGGTGT
>NW_006399910.1:3760932-3762725 GCF_000299155.1 Elephantulus edwardii | reverse complement strand
AGTGTAGGGCTGTTGTACATAGGGTCATTATGAGTTGCAAGTGACTCCACGGCACATAACAACAACAAACAATCTAAGTGTGCTCTGTTGTACATAGGGTTTTCAAAGACTTGTTATTTCAGAAACGGTTAAAAAATCCTTCTCCCTATTCTGTTTTAATATGGGTGCTTAGCTTTAGGGAAATATTTGACAGAGAAGCATTTAACCCCTAAGAACTGATGAGAATATGCAGGTAACAGTTTAGGTATTGGGAGGGTTATTCCTACCCTCAGCAAACCCTGCCAACCTACAGCCCCATTCCCCCTCCTTGCTCCACAGGCACCTCCTACCCCCTTAGTCCTCTCATTTCTTCTTCAATTCCCTGTGGTATTGATGCTCCTGGTTCAGAGGCATGGGGCAGTGTTTATGTGGCTCCATGTGCTTCCTACGGGAGGGTTCTGGTGTCACGAGAAATTTGGGTCAGATGTCAGGGGATCTTAGTTCTCAAAAATTCCTAATCAATTAATCAAATGGTGAGCCTGCTGTTTAGTTTTGGAAATAGGTAGTGTCAGCAACAAGTTCTTGATTTTCTATGGAATATCACTGGTGACTCTACTCAGGTTATCCTCCAGATTTTACTGCTCTGTATTTTGCTGGATTTATCAACCAACTCTTATTAGAAATATGGGCAACTATTGTTTTAAAATAATCTCTAGCCTATGATTCCATGTTTGATCTTAATGGGATGTCATCAATGTAGTATAGTGCATAGGGTTTCTATGGGTTGTAATCAAACTCAACAGCACATAACAACAACAGTGTATATCACTGGATATCAATGTGCAACACTAGATATTTGGATCAAGTCTTTTCTATCTGGGCTATGACAGTAGGTAGCTGAATTCAAATAACCCTTTGGAAATAATGTAAAAGTAATTTGATATGTTTATCATGTGAAAAATGTGTTTGACTCTTTCCTGATATTGGACTAGAGATAAAATATTTGCAATATCTTCCCTCAGTACCAGGCTTCTGGTCTGCTCTATTTTCTGCATGATTGTTACCAAGTCTTGGATTATTTTAGACTTTGATAGACTGAAATTAATCTTCGTTAGCAATCTACCTTTTTTAAAGGTCATACAGGACTGTTATACAGAGGATTTGTCTGAACTAAAACTGTGATGTTTAGCATGACTTTAGTTAGAACAGATATTTTGTTTTCTTCAACAGGAATTGTATATTACTTCAAATTAACAACATGTGTGGGCTCAAGAAATTGTAATTGTTCCCATTTAACATGTCCAATCAACACTTACCTCAGGGTAGATATATATGCCCTCAGTTTTACGATATCTAATAAACAGAGTGTTCCTCAATTAGACATAATATCCATACTAATAATACATTCAGATAAGGGAGATACAGCTACTTCATACAACATTTGTTTATATTTTCCAATTCTCATCCTGAGTTTTACATTGGTCCCTTTATTGCTCCATTTCCATATTACCCTAATCCAATTTTAGGTCCTTTCAAGGTTTTGTTTGTTTGTTTGTTTGTTGTTGTTGTTGTTTTAAATCCAGTTTAGGGATTAAAGTTTATTTATCTCCTGTGTTCAGAAGCTTTAAGAATATTTATTTTCAATTCGATTCCATTGTGTCTTTACCACTACGGCAGTGTAGTAGGATTTGAAATCAGGGAGGGAGATACCTCCTGCCATTCTTCTATTCTTAAGGAGTGCTTTGCTTATTCTGGGCTTTTCCCCATTTCATACGAAACTGGAGATTGACTTTTCCATCTTGTTGAAAAATGGG
>NW_006399910.1:3757925-3760560 GCF_000299155.1 Elephantulus edwardii | reverse complement strand
ATGAACTGGGGAGGAGGGTGGAGAAAACAGTGCAACAATGAATGAATGAAAACCCAAAATCTCTGTAAATGTTCATTAAAACTAATAAAATTTAATAAAAAAGAATATTTATTTTCAATCTTTGTGTCATTTTACCTACACCTAAACATATGGCCTTAGGTTCCTAGCTAGCAGTTGGATTTTAACATTCTAAGCTTTTAACAAATTCATATCTCAATCAATTAGCCAAATTTATACTTGAGGTGATTCTTGGTAGGGCCCCATGATTGAAATTAATAGGATGGACTTGTTTAAGCCTTCTTGATATTGGGGAAATAGAGGGGGCCTTCATTGGCTCATTTACTCTCCTGTCATGTTGTCCTTGAACATTTGTTACAACTCCATCAAAGTCTACTCTATTCATCCAATTCCTGAATAGAAATCTAAAAATCTCCAACCTACTGGGATAAATCTTTCCCCCATAGTCTCTACTCATTTGCCTACAAATAACCATGATGTTCCTTGTATCTCTAAAATCAGTACAGCTGACATATTTTCTCAAATTGTTGTCTTGTTCCCCAGTAGCAGAGGTAAATCAGCTGCTTTCTAAGACAATATGGGTAAAATAAATGTTAATCTTTAATTGATAAGTGACCAGCATGGCAGCAGGTACTGTTGGGTTTAGCTGTGGTCACTTGGGGTAAATTATGCTAATTTGAAATTACTTGTATCTCCAATACACTCATAAGTGTTCTAAGGAAGAAATTAGTGTGTGTGTGTGTGTGCGATATTTATTTTAGAGATAAGTGCTTTTTAACAGCAAAGATTATGAGACTTTGTCCTATGTACTTTTGGCATGTTAGGAGTGGTCAAACATGGAAAAATTACATGATGTTGGAAATGTGAAAGTTCGGTGAAAGGAAGGAAGATCTTCAACAAAATGAGCTAACCAACTACAACCACGGGTTTTAGTAAAGAGTATGAGGATGATGTAGGATCAGGCTAGGTTTTAATTTGCTGTGCAGAATTCACTATGAGTCTGAATAAATTCTATGGCACTTAATAACGAGAAAATATCTTGTTGTTGTTCTTAGGTGTATTCAAATAGAGTATGACTCATAGCAACCCTATGAACAATAGTTCTGAACCCTTTCCTATCCTGCACCATTCTCATAATCTCTGACACACATGAGTCCATTGCTTCAGTCACTATGTTAATCCATCTCATAGAGAGAAAATAGACAACAAATATCCATCCAGTAAGAACATACTGCATTTGTAATAGTCTAAGAACAAACTGACATGTTAAGTAACCAATCATATTTACTCTAGTTATAGTTTGTGATTACACAAACCTTTTCTGAGTTATGTTTTAACCTGGATTGAAACTGACAGACGATGTGAAATTGTATTTTTTTTTAATTTGTTGGTAAATCAACCTATCTACCAGTGCTAGATGAGAACTATGTTGGAAAAATACAACAATGATTTTTCAAGTCCTTCCTGTCCATTCAGGGACATGCAAATCACCATTCATGCATTCCATTAATGTGTGAAAAATTAGGTCCTTCTGTGGTTTCCCCTGACAACTTTTCAATTTTACTTGCAACAATTTCATTTAAACTACTTTCCCTTTCTTAAATAGATTCTTCTAAGGAATTCTGTAAAGCTTTCATTTAAAAAAAAAGATTGCACATTTATGAAAGCCTTTTAAATAAAAATAGGAAGGCACTCTTTTGATAGTTACGTGGAATTGTGTCCTTTTGAAATGTAGTCTTTCTTCTCTTTAATAAGTGTCTCTGTGCTGAAATTAGAATAATTACTTTGGTTAACTTTTGCACTTCCATGTTATATTCTACTGAATAAATGGGTTGTTTTTTATTTTTAAATTTTTCAAATGGCAAAATTTAACTGTAGATCTTTTTTCTCTGCACTTATTTTGAAATAGTGTCTTTATCATTATGTTTAAGAAAATCAGTGATTTAATTTTGCTATTCAGTCTCATCAACTCAAAGTCATTTTCTGTGTCCCTCATTAGGGACATGTCATACCAAAAACTACACTTCTCTATCTTGAAAATATTTCTATTATTTTTCTATATGCTTACTTTCTGATAGGAGCTTTGGATATAGTGACTCAAGAAAAGGTATTCAAGGCTTAATTCCACAGAAAGGGAACTGAACTGCTCGAGAGTGACGCAGCGCCAGCGAGAGCTATGCAGTGCCAGCAAGAGCAATGCTGCCAGAGGGGAGAACGCCACCGCCAGACGGGAGAACGCCGCTGCCAGACGGGGTTCCACCGCGAGAGGGGCCTGGAAGAGACCCGGGAAGAACAACAGCCAGCCACCTACCACGGAACTCCAGAGGAGCGAAGGCTGTGAGAACCCAGAGGAACGAAGACTACCCTACACTGTGTGACACCCCTGCAACCCACACCTGTGTGACCCTTAACACACAGGATGCTGCTGCATAAACCCCCAGCAGTGCCTAAGCCCCGCCCCCACCTCTTGGTGATAGTATCCAAGCCCTGCGCTCATTACCCCCAGTCCCTTGCTTTCCTCCCCTTCCCCCACCCCCTTGCAGCTCCACAACCACACATCTCAACCCCCACCAAAGCCCTGTGACCTCAGGGCACCACCTTGGATCCAGCCATCACC
>NW_006399910.1:3741344-3751952 GCF_000299155.1 Elephantulus edwardii | reverse complement strand
TTTCACAAGCACTTTGGCAATTGGACAATTAAAACAGACATTCGGATGGCGGGGGAAGAAGAACGAACTGGGGAGGAGGGTAGAGAGAATGGTGCAGCAATGAAGGAATGAAAACTCAAAATTCCTGTAAATAAATGTTCATTAAAACTAATAAAATTTAATAATTGAAACAAAACAAAAAAAAACAAAAGGCGAAAAAAATTCCACAGAAAGGTATGACAAAGAAAGGCAGTTGGAAAGTTCATAGTTTTCTCATCATCCCAAAAGTACCATATGTTTATAATTCTGTAGATCTATAAATTTAAAAGAAAGGAAGACCTTTTTAAATTTGCAGAAAGATACATTCTGTATCTTTTTCTACTGTTTCAAGTACAGATGAAATAAAAATACTCATGAAGTTGATGTGTATTATTTATACTGGAAGCTGAAACTGTGCTTCTTTTACAATTTATTACAGCCGCATACCAATTAGCAGTGAAATTTACCGTCTACATTTGTAGGAGATCCAGAATATAGAACATGGGATTTTAGAGATCAACCATGCTCAAACAATAAGAAATCACAGACCATTTGGGAAAATAAAAGCAAAAAGCAAAATAACAACAACAATAAGCAGAAAAGCCAAACTCCTCAACCACTGGTGTATCATTGTTGTATGTCATTGAATGGATTCAAATATCAACCTTACTACAATGGCTCAAGAGTAGTTCCAGGGCTATAATTTTTGAGGAAGCATAATCCTCAATCCTCACATATTTCTCCTATAGACCAGTTGGTGAATTAGAATACCAGCAGTTTTTAATTACTGTGCTACCAGGGCTCCTTGATACATCACTGTTGTTATGTGCTGTCGCATTGCCTGAGACCTATAGACACCCTATGTACAGCAGCTCTGAATGAACCCTGTCCCCTCCTCAGCCAGTCTCACTAATTCTGATGTACCCAGTCACTGTATCAAATGTCTTTCTGTCTTGTGCTGTCCCTCCACCCTTCGATGCATTATGTCTGTCTCCAAGGACTAGTTTCTCCTGGCCATGTGCTCAAAGTATGTGAGACGGAACTTAAAATCCTAGCCTCCAAGGACTAACTTGGTTTCACCCTCTCCAAGACAGACCAATCTGTTTTCTTGGCAGTCCATGGTATGTTCAAGACTCTTCTCCAGCACCACAACTCAAAAGCATCGATTCTTCTTTTGTCATCCTTAGTCATTGTCCAGATCTCTGAAGCATAACAAGTAATTGAGAAAACCATGGCCTAGATTAGGCACACCTCTGTATTTAGATTGACATCATTGCTTTTCAGCACTCTGGAGAGGTCCATGACAGCAGATTTTTCCAATGTTAATTGTCCTGATTGTTGGTGTCAAAGAGGGTTGATTGTGGAGCTGAGCAAGCTGTAATTTCTAACAACCTCAATCTCTTCTCCTTCTATCATGGTGCTACCAATTGGCCCAGTGATGAGAATCTTTGTCTTCTTGATGTTGAGCTTTAATTCAGATTGATGACTACAGCCCTTGATCTACAGAAAGCGCTTTAGGTAGTCTTCATTTTCAGCAAGCAGGTGATATCATCAACGTAGGTTGTTGTTAGGTCTTCCTCCAATCCAGATAGTGAAATTATCATTACATACTGGAAAACAGAGTATCCCTTTGCTGTCAAGTCAGAACTAGCTCATAGCTAGTAATTATTCACTATCAGTTAGAATCCAATAGCTCTAATTTAAATTTCCCAAAACAGGATTTTAATGAAAGAAGTTAACATATATTTTATGTAGCTCATATTTATTCCCACTCAAAAAAGGGTGACCCAACGAAGTGTGGAAATTATCGAACAATATCACTAACATTACATAGAAGTAAAATCTTGCTGAAGATTATCTAAAAATGACTGAGAAATATCAGAAGTAAAAGCTTGGTTTAGAAGGAGCTGTGACACTAGTGACATCATTGCTGATGTCTAATGGATGTTGGTTGAAATC
Organism: Elephantulus edwardii; assembly: GCF_000299155.1. NCBI lineage: Eukaryota > Metazoa > Chordata > Mammalia > Macroscelidea > Macroscelididae > Elephantulus > Elephantulus edwardii. The sequence continues at coordinate 3,749,975 of NW_006399910.1, read as the reverse complement.
AGAGAGCACAAAAAAAGATGTCTATTTGTGTTTCATTGACTGCAGAGACATTTCACAGTGTGGATCACAACAAATTGTGAATATCTTTGAGAAGAATGAGAATCCCAGAACAACTGATTGTGTTCATGTGAAACTTATACTTGGACCAGGAGGCAGTCACCAGAACAGAGCAAGGAAACAATTTAAGTTTCACAATTGGGACAAGTGTGCATAGAAGTGTGTCTGTCTCAGTAACTTTACAATCTATAGGTGGAACAGATTATTTAGAGGCTCATCTTTATGAAGAGGAATGTGACATCAAGCTTAGAAGAAGACTCATCAACAACTTGCATTATGCAGTTGACGATAAGGAAGTCCTGAAGAATCTTCTGTAAAAAGTCAAGGGCTATAATCTTCAATATAGATTGAAGCTCAACATAAAAAAAAACAAAACAAAAAACAAAACCCAAACCAAAAACAAACAATGATTCACATTACTGGACCAATTAGCAGCATCATAATAGATAGAGAAGAGATTGAGATTGTCAACAATTTCAACTTGCTCAGGTCAACAATCAATACTCTTGAGACCAGCAGCCAGAAAATAATTGAATAGAATTAGCAATGTCTGCTGTCAGAAATTTCTCCAGAGTTCTGAAGTGTAAAGAAGTCAATCTAGAGCCTAAGGTGTGCCTGATTCAGGCAATGGTCTTCACAGTTTCTTGCTATGCATCATAGAGCTAGACAATGACTATGGATGATCAAAGAAGAATTGATGCCTTCAAGTTTTGGTGCTGATTAAGAGTACTGAACAATCCATGGACTGTCAGGAGAACAAATAAGTCTGTTCTGGAAAGAGTGAAACCAATTTGCTCTCTGAAGGCAAGGATATTGAAATGGTCTCACATACTTTGGGCATGTGGCCAGAAGGGACCAATTCTTAGAGAACAGTGTCACGCTTGAAAGGGTAGAGGAACAAAGCAGGAAAGGAAAACTCTAGATGAGATGCATTGACACAGTAATTGGGGTCATAGAGGCAGGTGTGTCAGTGACAGTGAAATTTGCTTACGATAGGACAGAGTTCAGAGCTATTGTCCATAGGGTCATTATGAGTAGCATGTAACTTAACAGCACATAAGAACAACAACAACTTAACAATGACACTCTCCTAGCTTAGTGGTAAGGAATTGGGCTGCCAGTGTTAAGGTATGTGGGTTGAATCCACCAGGTACCCCATGAGAGAAAGATGGGCAATCTCCTTCTGTGTAGACGACTGCCTCTGAAAACTCAGTACAGTGTCAGTTCTGACTGTGATACACAACCGTATCATCAATACCCCAAAACAAAGTGCCCAGCTTGAATAATGCTCAATGTCACTCAACAATTAGCTGCTAACAGAAAAGTATATGTTGTTGTTGTTATGTGCCGTCGAGTCATTTGCGACTCATAGCGACCCTATGTACAACAGCCCTAAACCGTGCTCTATCCTGTGCCACTCTCATTGCCTCTGACAAACCCATCCCGAGTACCCCAGTCACTGAATCAATCCACCTCATAGAGGGTCTTCCCCTTCTGCGCTGTCCCTCCACTCTACCCAGCATGATGTCCCTCTCCAAAGACCTGTCTCTCCTTACAACATGTCCAAAGTATGTCAGACAAAGCCCCAGAATCCTTGCCTCCAAGGAGCAGCCTGGTTTAATCCTCTCTACGATAAATGCTTGTTTTCTTGGCAGTCCACGGTACATCCAGTACTCTTCTCCAGCACCACAGCTCAAAGGCGTCAATTCTCCTTCTGTCCTCCTTAGTCATTGTCCAACTCTCTGATGCATAACAAGTGATTGCGAAAACCATGGCCTGTATCAGGCACACCTTAGTCTCCAGAGAGACACTGTTGCTCTTCAGTATTTTGGAGAGGTCCCTAACCGCAGACTTTCCCATCGCAATACGTTGTTTTTTTTTTTTTTATTTCCTGGCTACTGGTGCCAAGAGTGTTGACCGTGGAGCCAAGCAAACTGAAGCTGTGAACAATCTCAATCTCTTCACCATCCATCCTGATGCTACCGATTGGTCCAGTGGTGAGAATTTTTGTCTTCTTAACATTGAGCCTCAGTCCATATTGAAGGCTGCAGTCCTTGACCCTCTATAGCAAGTGCATGAGGTCCTCCTCAGTTTCAGCGAACAAGGTTGTGTCATCTGCATAACGCAGATTGTTGATAGATCGTCCACCAATCCTAACGCCACGCCTCTCCTCATAGAGCCCCGCCTCTCAGATAATCTGCTCTGCATACAGGTTGAAAAGGTATGGAGACAGGACACATCCCTGACGTACACCCTTCCCAATTTTGAACCATGCAGTGTTGCCCTGCTCTGTTCTGACGACTGCCTCTTGGTCCAAGTATAGGTTTTGCATTAGCACGATTAAATGTTCTGGGATTCCCATTCTTCTCAGGGTCAGCCATAGTTTGTTATTATCCATGCAGTCAAATGCCTTTGCATAATCAACGAAACATAGATATACATTCTTCTGGTATTCTCTGCTTTCAGCTAAGATTCATCTAACATCAGCTACAATATCCCTAGTACCACGACCCCTTCTAAACCCAGCCTGAACTTCTGGCAGTTCTCTGCTGATGTACTATTCCAGTCGTTTTTGGATAATCTTCAATAGAGTCTTGCTTGCATGTGAAATCAATGATATTGTTCTGTAGTTTCCACACTCAGTTGGGTCGCCTTTCTTTGGAATGGGAACAAATACAGATCTCTTCCAGTCAATTGGCCAAGTGGTTGTTCTCCAGATTTCTTGGCACAGCTTGGTGAGCACATCCACGACAGCATCTGTTAGCTGAAATATGTATAGTTTGAATTTATCAGTCAGTTAATGGAAGAACAGCGTAGCAATATGCTCCTGAAAGATTGTTGCTCTTGTTGCCTACTGTCAAGTAAGAACGATAGATAACTGACCCTCCAGTGGGTTTCTAGAGATAATAAATTTCATGTGATGATATTGTCTATCCTTCTCCCATTAAGCAGCTGGTGGATTTAAGCCAAATGCCTTTGGTATTGCAACACAGTTTCTTATCATTAGGCAACCAGAGTTCAGGTAAAGATCACAATGTTGGAAAACTTGCTCTGTTCAATAATGCAAGTTTTCTATAAGTAAGAGTTGGCTCAATAGTATTGGGGTTTTGTGCACCATTTGCTTCAACATATTCATTGAAGCAACCATTAAGTGTCGGGGAAAGTGAATGTGACTGTATCGAACTGTGGTGTCTCATGGTCTACTTTGTATTCAGTTGTGAGGCTAAGCCAAAGGCTGTGCCTCTGTTGGTTTGAATAAACCAATATCTCTAAGGTGAAAAGGAGAATTATGTATCTTCTCCTGTGAGACTTGAAATATAAGATACCATATGGAGAAACATTATTGAGTCAGTTTTAAATTGACGGATTTGAGTAAGTGAATTTATTGATCAGTTTTAGTAAAATATATTTCCTGATAAAAGCAATGAGGAAATACTTTACATATATAACCTACTCAAAAAAAGTCTCTTCCATTCTTCCAAGAGATTTTTTTCCAATTTATGCTTTGTTACAATAATAGATTTTTTCTGCTTTGTGTAACTTGAAAGCTGATCTTAACACATTAAAGTGAGGAAAGAGAGAAAGAAATGTTATTCACTCTGATCAAATAAGGGAAAGTTTTTCAAAGTGTGCTTTCTTAACAATACATTGTATTTTTTTATTGTTTACAAACTAGGAAATATTATATGTTCATTAAGTTCATGCATTATTCATAAGAATGGCACACTTTTGAAGAAATTGCCTCAGTTTTTGTAATGGCACAGAATTACAACACGGAAATGTCTCTCAAAGATGGAAAAGTTAGTATGTAATGAGAATCTAATGAGATCAGGATACCCTTTGGTAAAAGTGATAGACAGCTGGCCAGCGGACTCATCTGGGATCCTTGACGTGTCTTTGTTTTTGTTATTTTGTACCATCAAGTTGGAATCAACCCAAAGTTGATTTTTCAGTGGATTTTGAGAGGCAGGTAACTGCATGGGAGGAGATGCTCATCTTTCTCCAGTGAAGAAGTCGATGATTCAATGTCACAAGCCTTGAACCTTCATTAATTACTCATAGATATATTACAAAAGCCAATTACAATTCATTAATTAATTCATAGCTATAATTGCAATTTATCTACATTTCAATTCATAAATTCATCATAATGTATTGATTCATTAATTCATAGCAAGCATTAAACAATTAATTGCAAGTTATCTACATTGTAATTAATTAATTTATATCAGATATAATTTATAGGATAGTGAGAAACACTCACCCCCTAAAGCCCAAGTTGTCTTTTCTTTTCACTCTCTCATGGCCGGTGGTGCAGATGGAATCCTTGGCTGGTCTAGCAATTCACAATTACTGGTGGCCAGGATCTTCAGCTGTGAAAGAGCCTTTGTGTCTTCAGTGTTCAGCTCATTGTGAAGTGCAGAGAGAGATTTGCTGGGCACAGCCAGAATTTATCTACTTTGACTTCCCCACTTTACATTATGGTGAGGCAAGTGAGGCATGCTGGGACATGTTGAATAGCAATATGAGTTTGACAAATCATGTTCAATATTAGTTGTGTTTCCTTGACAACATGGGTAAGAAGCAGTCATATCTCCTTATCAAGGGTCTGCACCTGTTGTGGTCAATGGGGTCCTAGAGCTATTAGAGGCCTGTTTGGAACTGTTTAGGCATATAAACTGTGTAGTATATTTTTACAAATATTCTTAACACAATTTGTAACATACAATATAGCAGATTCCTAACATATTCTTATTCTTATTTTTAACCTATAAAATAGTAGATTTCTAACATAGTTTTATTCTTGTTTTTAACATATAATATAGCAGATTTTGAACACATTTCTTATTATTTCTAACATATAACATATCAGGTTCCTAATGTATTTGCTTATTCTTTTTTTTTTTTTGTATTTGCTTATTCTTAAATTTGCAAGTTGCGTTTTCTCAGCAACATGGGCAATAACAAGTTACATTCTGTCATCAGGGATTTACACATGGTGATGCCAGTGGCTTTATAGGCACGTTACTATCAATTACATTCCCTTATCAAGGGTTCACGCCTATTGTAGTCAGTGGGGTCCTAGGCTTCTAAGACCTGTTTAAACATGTTAAACTCTAAGTATTTTTTCTCACAAATATTCTTATTTCCAAACTTAAGCACAAAATTTATCATAGCAAGCACATAGTATTTTTACATAGCAAACATATTTCATATTTTTTCACAGCAAATTAACAGCAAACTTATGATATTCCATAATATGTGTTACAGCAAACTGAATTTATTTTCTTATACTTAAACTGCTCATAATAATTCAAACCTCATACCTTTAGGTGGCAGTGCAATTCCTTACCACTAGGCCACCAAAAGTCCCTGATTCTCATTGTTGTCAAATTAGAAACAGAATTTATCACTAACCTTTAGCTGATAATAGCCACCTCTGAGAGGTGGGTAGAGATGAGAACTGGAGATCTTGTCTCAGAAAGTTAAAGACATGATTCATCATTAGTTTGTTCTCTATGAACACAGTAGAATCTCCCTTCACTTATGGGATAGATTGAATATGTTCCTTCTGAATCAGTAGTGGATCTGCAGAAGAACATGCCAAATGGGAGCCTTGAGTACAGAAACAAAACGTCAAGAAAAAAGAAGAAAAAAATGTAAGATATTTTATTTTGGACATCCAAGAACCAAGCCAATGTACTAAGTATGGCTTTCCAGGCATTCTGGTAGCTATGTGGAGAGGAGTTGCCTTATTTTCATTCTGTTTAATTGGGTTTCTTCCACATCTGTTGTGGTACAGTATGGTAGCTGGTAAATTCCAAATTATTGGTCCAAATTTGGCTCTCATTATAAGGGGCGTGGGGGGCTCAAAGTTGTCCAAAGAGTGCCTTGCCCTACCAGAAACAATGAAGAAAACTGTTCTGTAGCCTGAATAGAAAAAAATGAATCATAGTGGGGCACAAAGTACACCAATTATGTTGTTAACAAAGGAGAGCAAGATTGACAAGTTTAGACTTCTAAGCTGTGACTTTTCCCAAGAATACTTACCAAAAAAAATCACAAAAGTAAGGTCAAATGGGTTTAGGTGACCTGGCTAGTTTGGGGGTGGAGTGAAGTTATCCAAGCAGAATTCTCCGAATATGGTGTGGCTTGTTGACTCACCTGGACAACAATGCAGTTCTTTTAATGTGAGAAGAGTCTGTTCTACAGTATTGGGGGTGCCAAAGCCAAGTATTTTACTGTTATTAATAGTAAAATTTGGGACATTTGTGTGATTAGTGACTGTGGTAGGTAATAGGTCAGTCTTTTCCTTGGAGTTTTGGGGTTGTAAATGACAAATGCAGTATTTAATAAGACTGGCATTAGAACTTATTTTTTGGCTTGCCATACAATGTCTACTTAGAAAGGATGGAGACAAACCTCAGGCACGTAACTCTGTCAAATAAAACACATCAGAAGGCAATCATGTTCTAGTACCTTAGTACCCTGATTCAGCAGTGGAGTGGTTCAAGTTGAGGGTAGAGGGTTTTTTTTTACCTTTAAGGAGTTAATTCTAAATTATGGCAGCTCCTCATGTCTCAGGGTAGAATTACACTTCGTCTGACATACTTTGGGCATGTTGCAAGGAGGGACTGGTCCTTGGAGAGGGAGAGTAGAGGGAGAGTGCAGGAGAGGAAGACCCTTGATGAGATGGATCGATTCTGTGAGTGGAGTGGTGGGAATGAGTGTGTTTGAGACAGCGTGGTTGGCACAGGATAGAACGGCATTTAGGGCTCCTCTACATAGGGTCGCTATGAGTCGCAAGCAACAATAGACTTTCAAGTCTTGATTATGTGGAAGCTAACTGTCAGGCTTTTTTCTGAGTCACTTGTAGGTCAATTAAAACTTCCAACTGTAGGTTAGCTTTTGAGTGTCTTAATTGTTCACACTTTCCACCCAGAGATCCCTGTTATTTGAGAATATGTAGAATAAAACACTCCCACTTAAATGTATTTAACTAGTCCCATAATTGCAGCCTGAATGAACTCTCTAATTTGCATTTTATCTGATATTTTTTAACTGGTTCATAAATGCCATGTCTATAAACCTCTACTCTATTGGTGTGGATCTTTTCTGCCCGAAGCTGAGGCTGTATCACTTAACCCTTACCTTATTCTAACCATCTTTAAATAAATGTTGACATTTCTCTTTCCTAGTCACTGTTGTTCTGTATTTTTAGTTAGAGGTTTATGCCAATTTATACAGTAGCTACGCATATAGCTGCTAACCTAAAAATCAGTAGAGTGAACCTACCAGAGGCTCCATGGAAGAGAAAAAACAGAACAAATCAATACAAAACCTTGGATAATTTGCTCCTGTTAAGACTATAGCCTAAGAAATCCTATAAAAAAATTCTTCTCAAGGACAAATACTGCATGGTGCCACTGTTGTAAAACCGGACTGACCTTGAGGTTGGGGAGAGACTGAGAAAGATGGGTTCAGTAATGTATACTGTATTGAAACAGATGAGAGAGAAAACGGTTTAAAAGCAATATGTGATTAGGTATTTTTTTCATGACAGGAGTCTAGAGCGAAGGCTACATGGTGGAATGGACCTGGGGGAGGGTTTGTAAAACAATAAAAGAATTTTTCTTTTACTTTTCCAAGAGGGTAGTGTTCTGGGGGGAAGAATGGGAGGCGAGAAAAGTGCAATAATGAATGAATGAAAATACAAAGTCTCTGTAAATTTTTACTGAAATTAATAATAAATGTAAATAATTTTTTTAAAAAGGGGGAGAATATAGGGGTGAGTGGTAATAAATTTTTTTTAGAATAAAAAAAAATCCTTTTCTGTTCTATAGGGTTTCTATGAGTTAGAATTTACTTGATAGTACAAATAACAATAGCAGTATGACATTATCTCCTTTTTATGGAGTCCTTACAGGTAAAGATGTAACTTTATTATATTTAATTTTATGATATTGTTTTTAGTATGGATTATTTTGCTTATAGAAATTTAAAACTTGTACATTGCTTTTATTACAGTTATTGGTTCTAGTACTGGCTTTGCTATTAGCAATGCAATTAGATCTAATATTTCTTAATAATATCTTGTGGCAAAATTCTTATTTGTAAATTGGAGTATTTTATTATTTTATTTCTCACATGATCATTACAGGTATTGTATGTATTAAACAAAAGAGGAAAAAGAGGTTATTTTCAGAGTTCAAACTTCTGAAAGTAAAGTTATGACTCCAACCACAACAGGCATGGTTATTGTATCATGTTAAGCTGGATTACTTGCTGCTGCTGTATGAGTAAACAAATTTGTATTGGTGGCACACACATGATATCTTTTGTGAAATATGGAGGAACATCTTCAGACCCAGGGTTTTTTTTCTCCTAGAATTAACTTACAATTTTCTACAGTGTGATTTTGATTTTTCATGGTCATACCTCAAATGCATTTGCATTAAATAGCAATAAACTGAAAATGTGCTCTCCTTGGGAAATTGCACCTGGCATATTTATAATAAAAGACAAATGCAAAGTGGAACTATAGAACGACCTGGTTTTGTGTGTGTGTTTAAC
>NW_006399910.1:3738226-3741144 GCF_000299155.1 Elephantulus edwardii | reverse complement strand
TATATATACTTAATGAAGATTATTTCAACTATTTAAGTGTCAATGAAGAATATTTTAGTTCTTTTTTGGCGCTCTTGAACTGAGAACAAAACAACGTACCCTGAGGAGAGACAATGAGAAATATTTTCCTTTGGGTTTTCAAATATTTTAACTTTCTATTTGATACAAATATTTGCTGTTGTTGTTGTTGTTAGGTGCCACTGAATCAACTTTGACTCTTAGCCATCCTATGAACAACAGATGTGAACTTTTGAAGAGATTCTGTGACATTCTCACCCTATCTGATATGCTCAAGTCCATTGTTAATCACTGATGCAGTCTTTATTAAAATCTTCCTCTCTTTCTCTCACCTGCTATCTTTTAACAAGATCTGGCTTCTTGAGATAAAATGTCCAATGTATATGAGACAACTTTTCACCATTCTTGACTCTAATTAATACCCTGGTTGTACTTCTGATGGTGTTTTTTTAATAAATTCAGAATTCTCTAGATAAGTATCAGTTATAAAACCATAATTATAAAACCTAACATCAGTTTTCTTCAGTCTACAAAACTAGTTACTTTGATTTAGGATTTTTGTTTCTTTTTTTAGTCATGTAAAGTAGTTTAATCTATCTGTTTACCAAGAGAGGAAATGCATCTCTCTTAGATCAGTTTTTACCTTTTTAAAACTGCTTTCCCCAGCTTTGTGTAAATTCTATCTTAATATGCCTGTTTGCCAAGAGGTGAGATGTGTCTTTCCTGAGTTAGCCTTTATCTTTTCAGGTCCTGTTTTTCTTAGTCATGTGTTAAATCTTTTGTAGGTTGCCTGTTTATTGGTACCTGTGTGTGAATTGGTTTTTTAGATATAAAACTTCTTTGATTTTTACTAACAAAGGTATATTGTTGAGTGAGTTGGTGTCTAGCTCTGGTATAAAAGCCTAATGACCACCTCCAGAGGCAGTCTCTGAGAATGATCTCACTGCTTTCTCCAAGATCTGTAATAAAGTGCTTATAGATATTGCAATTTGTCTGTCTTATTGGCAATTGATCACAGAAAGAACCCCTTGTGTTCAGTAACATTTTGGTGACCACGAAGGGACCATCTGACTCAATTGGTAAGTGAAAGCAACTTTTGTTTTTACTTGTCTGGGTATTTTGAATCTCATGGATATGAGGACCCCAAGAGCAGGTATCTTAAATGTCCAAAGGTGCAACGGAGACCTATTGTTTCAAGACAACTTTGAGAGACCAACTCTTTGCATCCTCCATCACTTTCGTGAATCCATGCACTTTATCTGGTAACTACACACTTGTAAAACTTCTGTTTTGGCCATTCCTGGGGAATATGTGTGTGTGTCTGATAGCTGGCTACCTGGGAATGAGCTGGCATAAGTCACCATTCCAAACCTGGGATGGAAGTCACCCATTCTGAACCTGGGAGTGGGCTGGTGTGAGTTGCTCATTCCAAATCTGGGAGTGAGTTGGTGAAAATCATTCATTCCAAATCTGGGAGTGAGTTGAAGAGAGTCACTCCTTCCAAACCTGGGAGTGAGATGATGAGAGTCACTCATTTCAAACCTGGGAATATGAGAAAAACTCTAGCTCTGCCTGTTGCATTAAGGTATTTGTTTTCTAATTATATACCAAGGTCTGTATCTATTGCACAGTTGTGCCTCTGTTGGTTTCTGTCATACTTTAGACAAGAACTGGTAAAAACGGAATCAGAAGCTCTCCATTCATCAGTTTGTAGGATCAGAAGCACAACCTTTCTGTTCTTCATTCTTCTTACAATTTTAACAATAATAATAATAATTTATCATTATTATTAATTATTATTATTAATTATTTTGTGTGTACCATCAAATCAGATCCAACTGGTACTGGAGGTGATTGTCCTTCCTTCTCCAGCAGAGCATCTGGTAGATTTGAACAAAGTGCCCCTGGAATTGAAGTACAGCTTCTTGCCAGTGGACCACAAGAGCTCCCTCTTAATAGTACTTTGATGCCTGCATCTTTCTGATCTGATTGTATGTATGAGTAGAAGTTGCATTGTATTTGAAGAGTAGAACTTGTACTGTGTCTGTTAAGTAGAAGTTGAATTTGATGAGTAGAAGTTGAATTTGATGAGTATAAGTTGTACGGTATCTAACTAAAAGTTGTATTCTGATGATTGTGTACCTGTATCACATCTAAGGATTGCACATGTATTTTCTTTTGATCATTTCATTTTAAATCATTGTTCAAAAGCAAGAACAAAAGTTTTAATTCTGGTAAAAGGTCTGTTAGAAAAGAACTCTGTATGATTTATCTGTTTGTTAAGATAATCCTTAGCAAAAATAATACATTTTATTTCAGTAAAAATTTAGACTTTCTATTTATTAAGATTTTGATGAAGAGAAAAAGTAGCCTTTGTACAGATGCTTAAATTATTTAGCAAGTAACATTATTTAACCAGAGCTCAAAGAAATTGAGCAAGATCTGTACATAGTGACCTTTAATATTCTTGAGAATATAGAAGGCACTTTCAGATAGTGCCTGAATCAAGCCAGTGGTGTTTGATATGCCAGTGACAATTAATAGTAAAAACCTAGAGTAAGTGTCACTCACCAGAAGAACTGAGGAAAAGCAGCTTAGAATTTTTTTAACTCATATCGTTTTAGCCAGGGCTGCTCAGAAAGTGGCCTTTCAATAACCCTTCAGGTAGTTATCCAGAGACTCTAATGTATATGGGCAAACCAAAGATCTTATGAAGAGCATTCTCTTCTCTTCCCCAGATCAGTCAAAATGAGAAAATAAAAATTTTGGACTCTTCCTATTAAGGTGAATATTAAAATAACAGACTTAATAATCACTATTTTCTTTGCTAAGTGAGCAGAGATACAAGTTGGTTTTGGTTGGTTTTTCTTTTTTTCTTTTTTTCTTTATTTATTTTTTTT
>NW_006399910.1:3715663-3737387 GCF_000299155.1 Elephantulus edwardii | reverse complement strand
CCAACCCCAAGGACAGTCCCATTCTACAACAGTGGCATCATGTAATATTTGTCCTTTTGTGACTGGGATATTTCACTCAGCATAATGTTCTCCAGAGTCAGTTTAATCCCATTTCTGGCTGGTGAGAAAAAAAGAAACAAATAGTAACAGCTTGCCTTCATGGAGATTACTGCTTAACTAAACTTAATGACCACTCCCAAACAAGAAGGCTCTCACTGCTTTCTCCCAGATCTATAAAAAAGTGCTTATGAATATTACTTCGAAGCAGGAATGGCATCCAGTTCCTAAATAGCATGCCTCCGGAAGCTATGAACTTTGATAAATGTCAATAGTTGTAGATAGGCTTCAAGCCTTTTGTTCACAGGGCCACTATGAGTCATGCTCAACTCAAAGGCAATCAACAACAAGAAGATGGATATTGCAATCTGTCTGTCTTGTTGACAATTGACTATGGAAAGAATCCTTTTCATTCAGTAACACTTCTCTCCAATATCACAATTTAAAGATATCAAGTTTTCATCTATCATCCTTACTCATTGTTAAACTTTTAGATGCATAAAGAGTAAGTGAAAAGACTATACATAGCTTGGATCAGGTCAACCTTTGTTTGAAACTAACACCATTTTTCTTTAGTATTTTGGAGGGACCCTTGACAGCAGATTTCCCCAATGCAACATGTCTTTCAATTGCTCTGTTGTAATCGTGGGTGCGGATTGTGGATCCAAGGAATGCAAAATTGTTGACAACGTCAATCTTTCTCTGGGTTATGTATTGTTGCCTACTAGTCCAATGATGAATTTTTTTTTCTTGATTTTGAAATATAATCCATATTGAAGTTTGCATTATTTAATCTTCTATAGCAAATGCAAACACATTTTATAAGAAACAGAAATGCTGATTATACACATGGATTTCACCTGATGGTATGCATAAGAATCAAATAGATTACATCTGTGGGTAGAAATCCTGGAGAAGCTCAATATCAGCAGTGAAAACTAGGTCAGGTGCTGATTGTGAAACAAACTACCAACTACTCATGCAAATTCAAGCTGAAGCTAAGAAAAGTGAAATCAAGTCCACAGGAATGAAAATATGACCTTGAGTCTATCCCACCTGAATTTTAGAACCATCACAGGAACAGGTTTGAGTCCTTGAACACTAATGAATGAAGACCAGATGAGTTATGGGAAGATATCAAAAATATCATCCAGGAAGAGTGCAAAAGTCATTATAAAGATAGGGGAGAAAGAAAAGACCAAAATGGATGTTGGAAGAGACACTGAATATTACACTAGAGCTCCGAGAAGCCAAAACAGAGGAAAGAAATCAAGACATTAAAGATCTGAACAGAAGATTTCAAAAGACAGCACAGGAAGACAAAATAAAATATTATAATGAAATGTGCAAAGAGCTGGAGTCAGAAAATCAAAGCGGCCAAACTCGCTCAGTATTTCTGAAGCTCAAATAACTGAAGAAGGAATTCAAGCTTCAGGTTGCAATACCTAAGGATGTTTTGGACAGAAGAGTAAATGATCCTGCAAGTATTAAAAGAAGATGGAATGAGTATACAAAGTCATTATACCAAAAGGAATAGGCAGACACAAAGGAATTTCATGAAACAACATATAAGTAAGAGCCTGTGGTGATGAAGAAGAATTTCAAACTGTTTTGAAAGAATTGGCTAAAAATAAGACTCCAGGAATTGATGGTATACCAATTAACATATTTCAACCAACAGATGCTGCCCTAGATGTGTTCACCAAGTTATGCCAAAAATTTTGGAGGACAACCACTTAGCCAACTGACTGGAAGAGAGATCTCTTCCCATTCCAAAGAAAGGTGATCCAATAGAGTGTGGAAATTATAAAAAAATATCATTAATATCACACACAAGCAAGATTCTCCAGAAGATTATGCAAAAACGACTGGAACAGCACATCGACAGAGAACTACCAGAAGTGTAGGCTGGATTTAGAAGGAGTTGGTACCAGAGATATTGTAGCTAATGTTATATTGATCTTGACTAAAAACAGGGAGTACCAGAGAAATGTCTATCTGTGTTTCATTGATTATGCAAAGGAGTTTGTGTGAATCATAACAAACAGTGTCTAATTCTAAGAAGAATGGGGATCTCAGAACACTTGATTGTGCTAATGCAAAACCTATACTTGGACCAGGAGGCAGACATTAAAACAGAGCAAGGAAACACTGCATGGTTCAAAATCGGGAAGGGTGTATGCTAGGGATGTGTCCTATCTCCATACCTTTTCAACTATATGCAGAATAGATTATCCAGGAAGCTGGGCTCTATGGGGAGAAATATGGCATCAGGATTGGAGAAGACTAATCAACTATCTGTGTTATGCAGATGACACAACCCTGCTTCCTGACACAGAAGGACATGAATTGCTTGCTGCAGAAGGTCAAGGACTGCAGCCTTCCAAATGGATTGAGGCCCAATATCAAGAAAATAAAGATACTCACCACTGGGCCAATTGGCAGCATCATGACAGATGGTGAAAAGATTGAAATTGTTAACAGCTTTAGTTTGCTTGGCTCTACAATCAACACTCTTGGCACCAGTGGCCTGGAAATTAAAAGATGTATTGTGATGGGAATATCTGCGGTTAGAGACCTCTCTAAATTACTGAAGTTCAATGATGTCAGTCTGGAGACTAAGGTGTGCCTGATACAGGCCACGGTCTTTGCAATCACTTGCTATGCATCAGAGAGTTGGACAATGACTAAGGAGGATAGAAGGAGAATTGGTGCCTTTAAACTGTGGTGTTGACAAAAAGTATTGAATATACCATGGACGACTAAGACAACAAACAGGTTTGTCCTAAAGAGGGTGAAGTTCGGTTGCTCCTTTGAGGCAAGGATTCTGAAGCTTCTTCTGACATACTTTGGACATATTGTAAGGAGGGACGAACCCTTGGATATGGACATCATGTTTGGGAGGGTGGAGGGACAGTGCAGGAACGAAAGACCCTCGATAAGATTGATTGATTCAATGACTGGAATAAGGGGTTAGGTGTGTTAGAGACAATGAGATTGGCATAGGATAGAGCAAGGTTAAGGCTGTTGTACATATGGTTGCTATGACTCACAGGCAACTTGATGGCACATAACAAAAACAAAACATAGCAAATGCTTCAATCCTGTTCACTTCCTGCAAGCAAGATTGGTTTATCCACTTAATGCTGATTATTGATGAGTCTTTTCCATGTGTGATATCACGATCTTCTTTATCCAGTCCACCTTCTTGAATTATTTGCTAAATATACAGATTAAATAGGTATGGAGATAGGACACAACCCTGATATGCATACATATTTCTTAATTTTAAATCATGCAGAATACCTTGCTCTGTTTGGACAACTTTCCAGTCTATGTTTAGATTTCTTAGGAGCATATTTAAGTGTTCTGGTATTCCCATTATTCTCAAGGTTATGCATAATTTCTTATAATCTACTCATTATAGTGTCCTCTAAAGTTATCCATGGTATGAGATGCTTCACATAAACATTTTTAATCTTATACTGTATTCCATTGTGTTAAGGCTATAGTCTGTCTATCTGTTGATGGGCTCTTAAGATGCTCCTATATTTCTGTTATTGTGAATACTATTTCTATAAACATAGCTATGTATATTTCTGTTCATGTGACATACTATTTGTAAAATGACTTTTCTACTTTGAATATTAAACTTAATTCTTTCCTAAATTTCTGTTCTGGTAATTCATGTAATCCATAATATCTGTCACTTTTCATACTTCTCATCTTTAAAAGGAAATAATTGGAATATATGAAGTCAAACTTTCTTTCTCAAAATGCAACATTTTTGTTAAAAATTTAGGCATAAATCCAGCATTTAAAAAATAAAAGCAAGTTATCATTAGATGAAATAGTGTTAGGAATTTTATTGGAAACCGGCTAAAATTTAATTCTGAATTCTCCAACTCACTCAGCTTCAGGGCTAATTCTTTTTGACCTTATATTTTTAGGTAAAACGATAAGCATATATAAGTATTTCTGTTAAGAGAATGTATCGTTAAAAATATAGAATGGAATTTGCAAAGCTTTGTCTGACATATTTTGTCTGATATGTTGCAAGGTGGGACCAGTCCTTGCAGAGAGACATCATGTTTCGGAGGGTGGAGGGACAGCACAAGAAAGGAAGACTTTGGATGAGATGGATTGATTCAGTTACTGGGGTAACAGAGATAGGTGTGTCAGAGACAGTAAGATTGGCACACCATAGATCAGGGTTTAGGCTGTTGTATAGGGTTGCTTTGAGTTGCAGATGACTCAACTGCACATAAGAACAGCAACAAAGTTTAAAATATTAAAAGTTAGTGTTAAGATCATAAGTATTTAATTTAGCTAATATTATGCTGCAGTGGCATCCACTTCCATAAACAGCTCGCCTCTGGAAACCCTATGACCCTGGAGAAAGGATGAAAGTCACACATGTATCAAGGACTTTCATTCATAGGGTCTCTATGAGTTGCCTACGACTCGATGGCACTTAACAACAACAATATTATGCTAAGAGAGAAATTTAAGTTTGCTGTATCATGTTTCAATAAAAGGGATTATGTTTGCTGTGTTGAGCTTGGTTAGAAGGGCAAATTATGTGAAAGTGAGGTAAATTTATTGCCATTAGGTTCATACTTACAGTGACCAAAAATGTAAGTTATAAATTGTAAAGATGCTTTGCATTTACCACAAATGACCCAGAGATCAAATGTGTTAATCAGAAAGTGCTACAGTAAGCCCAAAGACATGATATGTTAGTCAGAAAATGTCTTCTCAGACCCCAAGATACAATGTGCTAAGCTAAAGATGGACTATTTCAATTCTAATTGGTTGCACCTTGGTATTATTTACCACAATGGGCTTTGAGAGACTGCTATTTGTGGAGCCCTGACTTCCAGTGACCTGGACTGAGGTTAATCCTTGAATAGAATAATAGCATAAGAACCTGACTCTCAGGACTTTAACCAATAGGCATCTGTAGAGGACACATGTCCAATGTCTCTCAGCTATCTCCATTCCTCCTGCTGTATTTCCCAATGAAGAATCCTCAGTTGTAAATAATCTGCTTTTTTGAATACTAGGTATGAATAACTGGTGTCTGGGAAGGATTGTTTGGGTCTTAATACTTTATTATTTTTTAAGATTTGAATTGCCTTTAATGCCTTACCTTTTGGATTTATTTTATGTGAAATTATAACTGGGTTTTAGACTTCACGGGCTCCAGTTATATTTGTGATTTGCAATTAGACATTTTGCCAATATTCTCTGGTTCCATCACAAGCCTATATAATATATGACCTAAGTACAATTCACTATTTAGTCTCTTAATTTACTTAAGACTATGAACATGGAGTTAAAAGTTTTGGGTAAAAGACAGAACGAGGACAGTCAATTGCCAAAAGAAATTAAAAAAGTAATAAATTATTAAACTCACAATTTGCAATTTTTTTTTCCTTTAGGAGCCTCTAGTAACTAAATATAATTGAGTTTCCCCTTGCTACATTAGTCTATTTTTACATCGTTTTCTAGGACATAGTGATTTTTTGTTTTTAAAATATAATGAAATAAATAAAATTTTCCTAGTTTTTACCTTTGCACATGCTAATTTATAGAAATAAACTCAAATATCACAATCCTTGGTACTCAATGAAGTTCATCTCTGTGTCTTCAGTTTCCCGAGAAACTTTTATCAATAATTTCTTATTGTCATTAGTAACTGAAACCCCTATAAGGACCTTTAATATACATTGATTCATAAAGCAAGAAGCTTTCTATACAGCACACAGGAGCAATGATTTTGTAAATTATTACCTAATTTGGGAGGAACTGGAAAGCATTATGCTGAGTGAACTAATTCAGTCCCACAAAGGTAAATTTTTGTATAAATTCCTTATTATAGAATGAGTACAAGGATCCAAGAGGGGTGGAAGATGTTGGAAGCAGAAGGATAAGGATGTGCAGGGGGAGGGGGAGATTAATTATAGAGTTGTACAATTTGTTGGGTGGGGGATGAGGGAAATTTAAACAATTTGTTTTTGAAAACAATGTATTAGAATTTTGTAAATAAACTAGTAGAAAATGAAAAAAAGACCCCCCAAAAAGAAAACTCAGTATTATAAATAAGTGATTTATCTCTCAATTTTATCTATAAAATTGCAATTGCAGTCAAAGCCTTGGATCTTGGTTAAAAATTACTTTACAGAAATTGTGGACAAAAGGATCACAGAAAGAATGGGATTAAGCTTTCATCTGTTATGCTTAAACTACCACATTAAAGTCATATTTCATTGGATCAAGAGTTAATAAAAGTCCAAAGGAGAAAAAAAAAGCCTTTGATATTGAGGATCATGTCTCTTCTTCATTTGATTTCTATACATTATTTAGGACAGACTCTAATGCATACAATAAGTTTCAATCAATATCTGTGTTTGTTGGAAGAAGCGGTAAGATATCATGAATGTTAGAAATGCTTTCTTTTATGGATTTTCTAGCCTTTTAAAACGTTCATTTATTTTGAAGTCAACAATATAAGACGAACAAAAAAATCAAGTAAATGTAGCTAAGAAGTTTGATAAAGTCTGTTTTTTTTATTTTATTGTTGTTGTTGTTGTTATGTGCCGTAGAGTCGTTTGCGACTCATAGCGACCCTATGCCCAACAGCCCTAAACCCTGCTCTATCCTGTGCCAACCGCACTGCCTCTGACACGCCCATCCCAATAGGGACACATTTTTTTCAGTGATGAATACATTTTCATAATTACAAAGTTTAACCAATTTATTTTGAGGCTACTTGTAGCCATGCTATGGCATGACTGCTTATTTTTAAAATGCAAGTACTGTAAATAATATGATACATCTAGAATTGATTTCTAAAGTTCTCTTGTATGAAAGTCTTTTAAGCTCACTTGAGATATTTTGTCAAACTGTGTTCAGTTTTTAAAGCTGCATTTCATTGAGCATGAAAATACACATGTTTCCGTTTGATATGGTAGTGTGCTGAGCTATGTCTTTTAGGATTAGAGATCAAAGAAGGCAAAAATCTGTTAAATGAAAAATGCAATAAGGTCTCTGTATAAATCTGAATATAAATTGATGCACTTCATAAGTCATGACTGTTTTGGAGATGCAAGGATTTTCCAGTCTCTCAAAAATTCATGTTGCGGAAGGCAATTTTATTCAAGCCATAAATCCTGCACCAACATTTTCAACTTCGTAATTATCCAAATATTCATTCCTCCAGAGATAATAATGCACAGTAGGTAAATATTCAGGAGAATCCCATCTTAAAGGTTGCATCTTAAAGGAGACAAAATACTATGTATAACATATAATACCAGTCATATCTCAGTGCTAAAACAATGGTGATTCACAGCATTATCCACACTCCAGGATGAACATTTCAAATCATATACCATAAAATCTATCATTTTGATTCCTATTTTTCATGAGAATGTCAGCCACTCTCTGAGTTTATATTGTCATAATAAGCTTGCCAAAGAGATGGAAATGGAAACAGAAAGTCTAGAAAAAGAAATGCAATTTTCTACAATTGTATTCGGGTATAAATTACACAACAAGACTGAGAGGTTTGAGGGTTTTTTTTAAAAAAAAATTTATTTCCTTTAGCTCCTAGGGTGTTTCTGAATATGCAACTAAAGCATTAAGGTTTGTATCCTTAACAAGTAATACACACAGCTCTTTTCCCTTGCTGAAAAAGGAGCAACTTTGCTACCAGGGAAACTGTTCCTGTTGTTTTAATTTCCAAATGTAGATTGTTAGAATGATTATAAAGAACTCAAGATAGGTTCCTCTAAGGAAAAAAGAAACAGTGTTATACCAATATCTTACTTTGTGTCAGTAATTCACGTCCCTGGGGAGTTTACTATGCAAGAGATCCTTTCCATTTCTCAATGCTCCTCAAATTCCTAGAAAGATAAAAGAGGTGCTTCTTAAATAAATACTGAGCTCTCTGCCATAGTTCCTAGGAATTGAAGCTCAGCATCCAGAAGACAAAATTTCTCACCACTGAGCCAATTGGCAGTTTCATGAAAGATGAAGAAGAGATTGAGATTGTTAACAACTTCAATTTGCTTGGTTCCGCAATCAACACTCTTGGCACCAGCAGTCAGGAAATCAAAAGATGGAGAAAAGCTGTTTTCAGGGACCTCTGTAGACTACTGAAGAACAACAATGTCCTTCTGGAGACTAAGTTGCACCTGATACAAGCCATGACCTTTGCAATTACTTGCTACATCAGAGAGCTGGACAATAACTAAGGATGATAGAAAAGGGATCAATGCCTTTGAGTTGTTGTGCTGAAGAATAAGAGTGTTGAACATACTATGGACTTCCAGCATAAAAAAAGTTCTGTCTTGAAGATGATGAAATCAAGCTGCTTCCTGGAGACAACAATCTTGAAGCTCCCTCTCACATACTTTGGACACGTGGCTAGAAAAAATCAGCCCTTGGAGAGGGACATCAAGCTTGGAGCCGTGGAGGGACAGTGCAAGATAGGAAGACTGAGGATGAGATAGATTGATTCAGTGACTGAAGAAATGTGATTAGGTCTGTTGGAGACAATGCGATTGGCTCAGGATACGGCAGTGTTCAGAACTAATGTACATGGGTTGCTACAAGCTGCAAGCAACTCAAAGACACATAACAACAACAATATAAGAAACATTCTTTTAATAATCTACTGCTTTAAAGTATTTGTCTTAATTTAGTATATGCTTGTTGACGGTCTATTATTTACTAGCATTTTTTCCTTCATATTTTATTATTGTTCTTATAGTATAGATTGTTGTTGTTGTTGTATACCATTGAGTCAGAACAAACCCATGGCTGACCCTCCAATGGGTTTTCAGAGGATGTTAATCTCATGGAAAGGGATTATCCATCTGTCTCCCTTGGAACATCTTGTGGGATTTGAACCATGTGCTTTTGGGATTGCAGTGTAGCTTATTGCCACTAGGCCACCAGAGCTCCCATAGTTTAGATAGAAGTGATTAAATATATAATTTTCAAACGTCTCTTTCATTGTGTAAGTTGGCTTTTCACATTATTCATGGTATCATTTGAAGCAAAATAGTTTTAAAATTGGCTTCATTTGTATTTAATTTTCTTTCTTTAATCATTTTCACTTTTTATGTAGTGTTTAAAAAGTTTTTTCCTAACATAATCATAGACATTTGCCTCAATGGTTTAACTCAAGAATTTAATCTTTTAAAAATTTTATGTTTTGATTGATATTCCATCCTGAGTTAATTTTGTGTTTGTTTTGAAGAAAGCATTTTCACATATTTTGTGTTTGTCCATCACTGTTAACAAAACTATTCTTTTTTACATCACATTGTCTTCACATCCTTGTCAATAATCAATGTACTAGCAAATGAGGATGAGGACTTGTTGAGAGACTTTTCAATTCTCTTTCACTGATTTAAATATCTCTCTAGTACCAGTGTCACATAGCCTTACAGTCTTGTAAACAGTTTTTAAATGGGAAACTTTGTTATTCTTCAAGAGACTTTGGCTATTCTGAGTCCTTAGGTTTAACTCAGATATTTTAGGATCAGCTTGTGAGTTTCCGGAAAATTTATGTAAATCAAATCGTATAATATATGGATTCAGTAGGTAAAGCACTGAATATCCTTTACTTTCTGGCAAAGTCTGTTTTTCCCATTTTGTTGAAATGAAGACATTTGTACACTGTGATGTGTTAACTCTGAATCTCAGATCCTTCCCCTCCCTAGTGTTTGTAATGTATTTTCTAAATTGTTGAAGGTGTAGTAATTTCTCTGAGTGGTAAAGTCCAAATAATTAGGTTTTTTTCCTTTCGAAAATTGTGATTTGAGTGAACATTTATGAAGCAAATTGATTTTTCATTGAACTCTTTATATGCATTTTAACATTTAACACAACTTACAATACCTACTATACAATCCCATTTTTCCTACTTCCTATCCATAATTCTGATTTCCATTTATCTTGATTATGTCTCTGTATATAACTTTTTTAGTTACATTGTACTAATCATCCTATAATTGGATATTGTTTTTTCATTTATTCTTTAATACATGTCCACTACTGTAAAAGTAGGAGTGACATCCACTTCCTAAACAACATACCTCCAGAAATTGTATGAACTTTGATAAATGTTGATAGTTGCAGAGAGGCTTCAGGCCTTTTGTTCATAGGGTCTCTATGAGTCTTATTCGACTTGAAGGCAATCAACAATAACGTTGTAAAAGAAATAATGACGACAGTCATATCTGATGGGACAGTCATATCCAATCTCTACTAACTCCACCAAAAAACTTCCCACTGGACTGATAGACAGCATCATGAT
This sequence comes from Elephantulus edwardii, assembly GCF_000299155.1. Taxonomy (NCBI): domain Eukaryota; kingdom Metazoa; phylum Chordata; class Mammalia; order Macroscelidea; family Macroscelididae; genus Elephantulus; species Elephantulus edwardii. Next base: position 3,726,997 of record NW_006399910.1, on the reverse strand, counting down.
AGAGGGGAAAAAGATTGAAACTCTCCATGATTTCATTTTACTTAGATCCACAATCAATACATTTGGTACCAGCAATCTGGAGCTCAGGAGACTTATATAGACTATAGTCAGGGACTTCTCTAAATTATTCAGGACTAATGATGCCACTTTGAGAACTAAGGTGTTCCTGATTCAGGTCATGGACTTCAGCACTCTATAGATGTCCATAACAGCAGGTTTTTCCAATGCAATTAGTCTTTTGATTTCTTGACTGCTGGTGTAGTGAATCTGAATTAACTTTTCTCCTCCACACTCTCTGAATTAAAAGAGCTGCATTTCTCCCAATCATGATTGGATTTAGTTTAGCCTCCACTGTTGTTGCCAGAGGACTGGCAGGGGGAGCTCTCAGCCATAGTATTATTTCCACCCAGGACTTTGAAAACTGCTTTCAGTTAGCCCTAGAAACAACATCAGCCTCTTTAGCCTCTCTCCAACATCAGCTGATATTGTTGGCACAGGTCACTGTCCAAAATTGGAAAACTCTACACCTGACTACTTTGGAAAGGAGCACCTGATTATTCCTGAAAAAGGAATGTTGTTATTATATAAATGAATCATGACTAGTAAAACAAAACGTCTGTATATTGACAAAATTAGCTGAAGAGTTAAAAAACAGGCAAAAGACCACAAGCCTACTTCCAAACTGGCTTGAGAATCCATTTCTAACATGCATTCTTCCTTTTCTAGGACTAATAGTAATCATAAGCATATTGTTATTAATCACTCCCTGCATTTTCAAATTCTTACTTTACAGAATAAAAGAAATTACCAACTTAATGGTGAACCAGCTGCTATTACACTCCTATTCCTCTATGGCTACTGATCCCAATCCAATATAGCCTGTGAGCCCCAGATCTTTATCAAGATCAGCAGGAAGTAGTTAGAATAAAGATATGTCACCCTTTTTTCTACCACTAAAGTGGCTGGGATGTTAGGTCTGGACAGGGAGCCAAGGGGAAGAATGAAGAATTCAAAGAATACACACATAGACAAGAAGAGTGAGCAGTCTCGCCCACCTGGCTGAACTAATGGATGAACCATAAATCACAATAGAATGTCCCTCTTTTTCCTCCCTAAGGACCCTGTTATAAAAACCCTCCCTGATGAGTTCAAAGTGTGACTTCCTCTTTCTACATCTTCAGAAAGAGGAACCTTACCAAGGAGCTCCTCTAATAAAGCTTCTTTTAAAGTTTCTCTCTTGTTCTGTGATCTCTTTCTTAAGTCCATAACCTAGCAATAGCAAATATCGCTAACATTGTGAAGAATGGGAATCCCAGAACACTTAATTGTTCTCATGTAAAACTTACACATCGACTATGAAGTAGTTGTCTAGTCAGAACAAGGGAACATTGCATTGTTTAAAAACAGGAAAGGTGTATATCAAAGTTGTAGCCTTCCTCCATACATATTCAATATGTATGCTGAACAAATCATTCCAGGAGTTAAAGCTATATGAGGATTTGGCATCAGTATTGAATGAAGAGTCATCACGAACCGTTGTTATGCCAATGTACAATTTTGCTTGTAGAAAATAAAGATATTTGAAGTACTTATTGCAGAAGATCATAGAGTACAGCTTTTAATATGGGTTCCATCTCGACATAAAAAAACAAAAATTCACACCCCTTGATCAACAAGCCATCATGATGGAGAAAAGGCTGATGTTGTCAATGACTTCATTTTACTTATATCCACAATCAATATCATGCTAATAGCAGTAAAGAAATCAAAAGAAATGTTAGACTGGGAAAATCAACTGTCAAGGACCTTTCCAAATTTTAAAGGGCAAGGATGTCAAATTAAAAACTAATATTTTACTTAATTAATTGTATGCTTTTAAATGCTTGGGAGGGTGGAGGGACAGCGCAGGAGAGGAAGGCCCTATATGAGGTGGATTGATTCAGTGACTGGGATAATTGGATTGGGAGTGTCAGAGACAGTGCGACTGGCACAGGACAGAGCGGAGTTTAGGGCTGTTGTACATAGGGTCGCTATGAGTCGCAAGCGACTCGACGGCACATAACAACAACAACAACAATCTCACTTTTAAGAGAACCCCTGTGGCAGATTGGCTCAAGCACTTAGCACAAACTGAAAGAGCGATAACGGAACTCCCACCATTTTGTGGTAGAAAGATGTGACAGTCCACTTCTGTAAGGATTTGCAACCTTGAAAACACTATAAAACACTATAGTGAAAATTTTGCTTTGTCCTATAGGATTTCAAAGACTCACAATTGATTTAATGATAACAGCCTTTTGGTTTTATTATCAAAATTTTGCTCCAGGTTTTTGTGAGGTGAGGCAGTCACAATCTTCAGGCTTTGCTCAGTCCTTAGCTCTTTTTGTGCTGTATGAGCTCTGGGGCAGATTAAGCCAAAAGGGACACTGGGCTGAAGACTTTCAGAGAGCCCCTGGGCAGATCAGTATAGACACACCCAGTATTCTAACAAAGTCCATTCTGTCCACTTCAGAGTTAGAGGTCAGATTTACTCAATGGGATTCAGTTTTACCTGGGTGCTGCTTCATAACTGTTAAGTTATGGAGCCAGGGTAGAACAGGGACACAGACAGAAAAAATATCAGATTCGCTGCTCTTTTAAAGTCACCTTTGTCCTGATTCCGTATACATTTAATTGGTGCAAACAAACAAACAAAACCCAAAAAACTCTAATAGACTTTCCAGAATTTAAAAAAAGCTCAGCCTTCCATTTTTGTTTGTCCTTGTTTAACTTGTTGGGGAGTAAGAGTATTGGATTGTTATTTCTGACATCCTCCAGAAAGTCCTTGCTGCCATACATTTGGGTGGATGTTTGATTGGGTTTTTTGTTGTGTGTGTGTTTTTTGAGGTTGTTATTTTTTAACTATCTTCTTGGTAATATTTTAAATTATTTTTATATTGAAATTATATATGACTATTTTTCAAATTTTTCACATGACTATTAATGATATATTTCCATTTCCTAGACGAAAGAGTAGGGAATCCAATAAACATTAAGAAGATGATTATTAAGTTGTGACAGAATCTTTTATTTTTTGTTCTCTCAATTACTGACAATGTGACATTGGGGAGTTCACTTCTCTCTGATTTTAAATTAGATTTTTACCTGCATGGAGTATGCCAGATGATATAAATAATTTTTTATTATCTGACATATTATGATTATTATGATATATATTGTTATGATTATTATCTGATGATTCTATGATGGTAGGAAATTCTAGTTAATGTTACTTCTGTAAAGAAAAAATTTTGAATACAATAGGCACTCAGAGTTTTTCACACTGAATTTTAAAGGTTAGAAGATTCTGAAAAGAAGTCATGAACGCTTCTTTCTTTTGCATATTTTGTTATAAAATTTTCTAAGGCCATGAACATCTATGCAGAACAAATATGCAGAAGTTAATGACATAGATAACACTAGCTAAAACCAGTCTTATGTCTTGTGTGCTGTCTTATTATTAAGAATAAAATCCAAATGCCTTAACATTATATATAGATTTCTTTTTGATCACTTACAATCTCATTTCTCTCCATCGATTTCTTTCTTGCTCATACCACCGTGACCACAAAAGAGCTAAGCTGACATGCTTGCAATTCTTTACACTGACTGCACTCTCAAATTTGTATTTTAACATATCTCTTGCTTTCCCCCACTTTTTACATGGTTAGGAGTGGAGTTTCCTACCTTATGAATCAAAACAATACTTACTGAGTTTTCAAGAAATTTCCTTTGGGAAATACTTCCAGCTCTAACACAACTTCATCAATGATGGCACAGTTACCCTTCCTTTTAATTCCATTACCCTGCTACATTCCCATTGTAGCAGAGTTCAATAAATATATGAAACTTAAATGAGCCTTACTTTTCAAGCATCTAAGACAAAATGTGACTTGACTAGACTGAGAATTAGGAGGCCAGAGATGAGGATATTCTACAAATATGAAGGCAGACAATAGTGAGAATAACTAGCCTATCACTGGCCAAGAAAGACCATTAGACCAAAATAACATTATACCAGAAGGATTGGCTGATAAGGTAATAAACCTTGTAACCAAGGAGCTTCTTGTTCGGAGAATGCGTGAAGTGCCCAAAGATGATTGTTTCTTACTTATAGTACTATAAGTCATTTCTACAAGCACAATGATCCTTTATAATCACCACAGAGATCACCCAGTACACATTATAGAAAGAATCCAGTACTCGGGTATTCCTTGTCCAATCTTCTTCATAGCACTAATGATTATTCAGCACCAGCACAAACTTATCACTTTTTTTTTTAGTTTACATGCATTTACTCCAGTCTTAAAAAGACCAAGATCTTAAAACTCCACAGTACTTTTCCACTTGCTAAGGGTGACCTGTTTGTCTCTTGACCAACCTTGCTTGATAAACTATCTTTTCATTAAAATATCTGCCTGGTCTTCTGTCTGCTAAGCTTTGTATCTCAAACACTCCTATCTCTCTCTCTCTCCCGAGCTCCTGGATTCATTTCTGCCTTGTTTCTTTAACTATGAAAGATAGACCAAGGGAGCTCAGTGTCAGACTCCGTTTCCTTCTCTCCCTGTCCTTTCCCTAGATCACTTTCTGGCTACGTTACTCAGCTAGGAAAGGAAAGACTAGACTTAGCCCTAAAGGCTCTAAAAGCAGAAATAACTCGGGGTTTTAATATATATTTTAAGCATGGGTAAAAAAATGATGTTCTAGCCAACTCCTTTTAACCTTCCTCAAAGTATCAAATCTTAGCCAAATAATCATCAGATATTCAATCCAAAGAAGATATGATTTCCTCCCTCTAACTCTGTTATTTCCATATTACAAGAATTTTACTACAGTTTTTGTTATGTTCTGTCGAGTCACTTACAACTCATTGTGACCCTATGTACAATAGCCCTGAAGCCTGCTCTATCCTATGTCAATCTTATTGTCTCTGACACACCTAACATCATTACCCCAGTCACTGAGTAAATCCATCTCAATGAGGGTCTTCTTCTCTTGTGCTGTCCCTCCACCTTTCAAAGAATGACGTCCCTCTCCAAGGACTGGTCACTCCTTATAACATGATCAAAATATGTCAAACAGAGCTTCAGAATCCTTGCTTCTGAGAAGCAGCCTGGTTTAACCCTCTTCACAATAAACCTGGAATCCTGGCAGTCCATGGTATAATCAGTTTTCTTCTACAGCACCACAGCTCAAATACATCAATTCTCTTTCTATCATCAATAGTCATTGTCCAGCTTTATGAGGAATAGCAGTTGCAAAGACTATGACGTAGGTAAGGTCCATGTTAGTCTCCAGACTCAGGTTATCGCTCTTCAGTATGCTAGAAAGGTCCCTGACAGTAGACTTTCCCAATGTAATTTGTCTTTTGATTTCCTGGCTGCTGGTACCAAGAATGTTGATTGTGAACCAAGCAAACTAAAGCTGTTAACAATCTCAGTCTCTTCACCATCTATCAAAATGCTGCCAATCAGCCTAGTGGTGAGAATCTTTCTTTTCTTGATGTTGAGCTTCAATCCATATTGAACACTTGAGTTCCTGAATTTCTGCAGCAACTACTTCAGGTCCTCCTCAGTTTCAGTAAGCAGGGTTGTGCCATCTGCATAAAACAGGTTATTGATGAGTCTTCCTCCAATCCAGATGCCACATTCCTCCTCATAGAGCCCAACCTCCCAGATGATCTGTTCCGCATATAGATTGAAAAGGTATAAAGATAGGACGTATCCCTAGCATATACTATTCCTGAATTTGAACTGTGTAATGTTTCCTTGCTCTGCTATTATGACTGCCTCCTAGTCCAAGTATAGGTTTCACATAAGCAAAGTCAAATGTTCTGGGATTTCCATTCTTCTCAGTATTTGCCACAGTTTATTGTGATCCACACATTAAAATACCTTTACCTATTCAATGAAAGACAAATAGACATTCCTCTGGTAAACTCTGCTTTCAGCCAGTATCCATCTAACATTAGCTACAATATCCCTAGTACCATGACCCCTTCTAAATCCAGCCTGGACTTCTGGCAGTTCTCTGCTGATGTTCTGTTCCAGCCATTTTTAGATAATCTTCAGTAGAATCTTGCTTGCATGTGAAATCAACAATACTGTTCTGTAGTTTCCACACTCTGTTGGGTCACCTTTCTTGGGAATGGGAACAAATATAGAGCTCTTCTAGTCAGTTGGCCAGATGGTTGTTCTCCAGATTTCTTGGAACAGCTTGGTAAGCACACCTAGGGCAGCATCTGTATGTTGAAATATGTCTATTGGTATGCCTTCAATTCGTGTGGCCATGTTTTTTGTGAATTCTTTTAGAGCAGCTTGAACTTCCTTCATCACCACAGGCTCTTGCTCTTATGTTGTTCCATGAAATTTTTCTGTTTCAGACAGTTCCTTTTGCCTATGTAATGACCTTTTGCATTCTTCCTACATGATATTCTTGATATTCTCCCACAGCTTAAATGATCTTTGTTCACTGATGTTCAATGTTTCAAGCCTGTTGCTAAAATGGTTTTGAAATTAGAGTGGGATAGACTGAAGGTCAAATTTTGGTTCCTGTGGATTTTGTTATTATTATTATTTTTTTTTATTTTAGCTTGAACTTGCATGTGGGTAGTTGGTGGTCTGTTCCACACTCAGCACTTGGTCTAATTTTTGCAGCTGATATTGAGCTTCTCCAGTGATTCTTTCTAAAGACGTAACCAACTTGATTCCTATGAATACGTACTATCAGATGAAATCCATGTGTATAGCCTGCGTTTGTGCTTCTTTAAAAAAGTATTTGTAATGAATAAATTATTGAATATACAGAAGTGGCATCCACTTGCTAAATATTATGCCTCAGGAAACTCTATGAACTTTGATAAATGTCGATAGTTATAGAAAGGCTTTAAGCTTTTTTTCATAGGGTCGTTATGAGTCGTGCTCGACTTGAAGGCAATCAACTACAACTATCATTGTACCTCCAGCTTTAAGTCCATGATTTCCAACTGCTAATCCTTTCCCCTGCTCCCAACTTTTACATTTTAGTAACATTCTTTTTGATTCCATGTTTGATAAATTTCTTTTTTAAAAAAAGAAAAAATACTAGTTTATTTACAAAATTTAAATCCATTGTTTCCAGAACAGATTCTTCCAATTTTGATTTCTGACTGCAAAATTTGGTAGAAATATGCTGTTTTCTCCTCTTTCCCTGATACTAAAATCTTATATTTGGACTTAGAGACTCGTTAACTCAATAAGTACTGGCCACAAGATAAGAATCTGGCAGCTATGTGAGGTGTTCGAAATCACAGAAGCCTGGAAGTCTTGAGATTTAAGCCATTATCAAGGGCTGGATAAAGTGAGAAAGGTGTTGAATGGCATAGGTGGGAGAGAAGTGGATGCTGGTGGAGTAGGGAAATGGGGTGGGTTAAGAAGTATTATATTTTAGGGCATTATTTTTATCGTAGGAGTATGCAATGAGGGTTGTAGAGTGGATTATATTTGGGGCTAGGGGGTGGAGTTTGGGGAGGTGCGGGGGGGGGATTGTGTACCAATGAGGGAGTTTTTCTTTTGCTTTTCAAGGAGAGGAGCAAATGGGGGGGAGGGGCAGGGGTTTGTGCGGGGAGAAGGGTGCAACAATGAATGAATGGAATCCCAAAATCTCTGTAGATGTTCATTGAAATGAAAAATAAACAACCTAAATTAAAAAAAAAGAAATATGCAGTAAGAGGGGGTAGCATCACTGAATCTATTGGTTACTTGTGTAATTGGAGAAATGTTTTTCATCTGCTCCTTTCTGTAAAATGCTTATCTGTCAAATACTGCTCTAAATCTGAGCACTCAAATTAATATAGACTAAGAAGAAGGATTGGCTCTTAACTTCTGAAATAACAGACCTTTGAAAACCCTACATACAATAGAGCACACTTAGACTAGCAGGCATGGCAACTGAGTCTGAGGCCTCAATATGGAAACACAAAGAAGGAGGAACAGTTGTAAGCAGGCAATAGTGATTGGAAAATGAAATGTGAGAAGTGTGAATATAGGAAAATTGGACACTGTTAAGAAAGAAATGGAACATAAAAATACTGACATACTAGGTATTGGTGAAATGGGATGGCTTGACATGGGTCACTTCGAATCAGATGATTAGATGATCTACCATCCTGGAGATGAGGAGGTGAGGAAAAAAAAATGGGGTAGCTATCATAATTTAAAAAGTTATTGCATTGGGAAAGTCTGCTGTCAGAGACTACACCAAGTACTAAAGAGCAGTGATGTCATTCTGGAGACTAAGGTGAACCTGATACAGGTCATGGTCTTTGCAATTACTTGCTATGCATCAGAAAGCTGGACAATGGCAAGGTGATCATAGGAGGCAAATTGATGCCTTTGAGCTGTGGTGCTGGAGAAGTGTATTGAATATACTATGGACTGCTGGGAGAACAAAAGATTTCAACCTAGAGAGCCTAGTCAAGCTGCTCCTTGGAGGCAAGGCTTCTGAAGCTTCATCTGACATACTTTGGACATGTTACAAAGTGAGATCAGTCCTTGGAGAGGGAGGTCATGCTTGGGATGGTGGAGGGACAGCACAGGAGAGGAAGACCCTTGATAAGGTAGATTTATTCTGTAACTAGGGTAGGTACGAGATAGGTGTGTCGGAGACAATAAGATTGGCATGGGATAGAGCAGGGTTTAGAGCTGTGTGCATAAGGTTGCTATGAGTTGCAGGTGACTCGATGGTGCATAACAATAGCAAGAGATCCATTTTGAAATACCGTGTGGTGACAGGATAATATCTACACACATATAAGGAAGTCCAGTGAATACCACTACATTACTACTGTTGTTGTTGTTGTTGTTAAATGCCCTCGAGTTTAGACGACTTATAGCGACACTATGAATGAAAGACCTGAACAATTGTGATTTTCATCGTTTCTCCAAGTTCATAGAGTTACTGGAGGCAAGCTATTTCAGAATTGGATGCCACTTCTGCCTCCAAGCTCGTTTTAATCAGAGCGCTCCACAAAATTCTGTCCACCATGGGTAACTATTATCGCATTTTTTTTCCTATAATTATATTTTATTAATTTTCATAAACATTTACAGAGATTTTGGGCTTCCACTCATTCATTGCCGCACTATTCTCTCTACCCTCCTCCCAGTTTGTTCTTGTCCAAATGCCACAGTGCTTGTCAAAGCCAGTTCTGATTCATCTTCTTGAATTCATACATTATTGAACCCATCTTACTCAGTCTCTCCCCAACCCCAAGGACAGTCCCATTCTACAACAGTGGCATCATGTAATATTTGTCCTTTTGTGACTGGGATATTTCACTCAGCATAATGTTCTCCAGAGTCAACCATTTTGAATAATATTGCATGAGTTCCTTGTTTTTTAATGCAGCATAGTATTCCATTGTGTGAATATACCAAAGCTTCTCTAGCCATTCGTTTGTTGATGGGCACTTAGGTTGTTTCCAACTCCTTGCTATTGTGAACAAAGCTGCAATAAACATGGGTGTGCATATATCTGCTTGGGTGTCAGGTATGGTCTGCATCAATGTCATAGTGTTCAGTATCACAGCTACCACGAGTTACATCTATACAGGAAATGGATGGACCAGTGCTGTAACACTTAGAAGAATGTTTGACCAAAAAGAATTACAACCAGGCCTAAGGGCTACAGATTAAAATCATTCACCTTTGACTTGGTCAAATCAACCAGGCCCACAGAGCTCTCTCTAAGTTGCTGTTGTTTTTGTTAAGTGTGGTGGAGTCATAGATGATCTATAGCTACCCTAATAACCAAAGACCTGAACAATTGTATACATTTAATAATTTTTTCAAGTTTGTAGAATTTCCAGAGGCAACAACTCTAATAACATGTTAACAGAATTCTTATACTTATCACAGTTGGCCTTTAAGTTGAAGGAGAACCTTCAGAACTCCTGAACATTATTATCTGAATGTGTATTTTCAACCTCTTTGTGTAAGAAATTATTTTTTCTGTAATTTGATTGAAATTTAACTAAAATATTATAATTTATTGATCTTAAAAGTGCACAATTTTACTAATATTGATATATGCATGTACATTTGAATCCATGTTCATACATTACAATTGAGATTATGAACATATCTGTAAGTTCCAAAAATTTAAAAAATAGAAAAAGAAAATTATTAGTGACAAAAATTGATTGCAGAATAAAATACTATTGAAGAGACTGTAAAGATTCTGATAATTTAAATTTTTTCAATTAGCTAGCTTCCTTAACTGTCACGTTCTTATCTATCTAAAGTTTATAATGATTAAATGAGATATTACGTGTAAAATTCTCAATACCATAAAAAGCTTTTAACATCACGTAATGAACTTATTACTTATAAACTTACTGAATATCATAAAAAAGTAAAGCAGATGAATTTTGTGTCAGCATTACAAACTCCACCATACTCACCCTTATTGCTTTAATTCATCATTGATTCACCATATCAATTCATTGATAATTCATATGTCTTCTTTATTCATAATTCTACGCCAAAGCACTAGGAAGAATTCAAGATACTAAAGAGCTGAACAGAAGATTTCAACAGGCAGTGCTGGATGTTGTTGTTGTTGTTGTTGTTATGTGCCGTCGAGTTGCTTGCGACTCATAGCGACCTTATGTACAACAGCCCTAAACCCTGCTCTATACTGTGCCAATCTCACTGCCTCTGACACATCCATCCCGATTAACCCAGTCACTGAATCAATCCACCTCATATAGGGTCTTCCCCTCCTGCGCTGTCCCTACACTCTGCCCAGCATGATGTCCCTCTCTAAAGACCTGTCTCTCCTTACAACATGTCCAAAGTATTTCTGGTGAAGCCCCAGAATTCTTGCCTCCAAGGAGCAGCCTGGTTTAACCCTCTCCAGAATGAATCTATTTCTTTTCTTGGCAATTCATGGTACATTCAGTACTCTTCTCCAGCACCACAGCTCAAAGGTGTCAATTCTCCTTCTATCCACCCTAGTCATTGTCCAACACTCTGATGTATAACAAGTGATTGCAAAAGCCATGGCCTGTATGAGGCGCACCTTAGTCCCCAGAGAGACACCGTTGCTCTTGACTATTTTAGAGAGACTTTCCCATCGCAATACGTTTTTTGATTTCCTGGCTACTGGTGCCAAGAGTGTTGACCATGGAGCCGAGCAAACTGAAGCTGTGAACAATCTCAATCACTTCGCCATCCATCCTGATGCTACTGATTGGTCAAGTGGTGAGAATTTTTGTCTTCTGGACATTGAGCCTCAGTCCATACTGAAGGCTGT